>NC_056558.1:10213915-10254403 GCF_013358625.1 Macadamia integrifolia | reverse complement strand
AAAAAAAAAAAAAAAGCATTTTCTGGCACATATACCGAGAAAGATTAGATGCTTCATGGCCTGTTCTCAATTTCTCATGCTCCTAGCAAAGTGTATATTCACATCGACTACGCTACAACCAAACACTAAAACAGCAACACTTGTCTATCAGGTGCCTTCAGCATTCAGCCATTTCGTTGGAGCACGTGGATGAGTTTAGCCTCTTATCCATCAAAACAGAATTAGCGGGCTTTACCAAACCTGGATTAATGCATTATGAAGAGCATTATGAAGAGCATTACAAAAGTACATAGCACAGCAAAGCACGAGGCATAAAAATGCTTAACGACTACCATCTTCACCAACTTTTATCTTTTGCCAAGTGCTGATAGTTATGTACCTCTAAATTATCCATCAGAAGTCTTCAACTTCCGAGGCCTCTTAGATTGAGGCGGTGACGGCGGTGCTTCTGAAAATCTTCCAGGAGCCTTGAAAGGAAAAGAATTCATAACTTCCAATGAAGATTGAAGAACCAAAATAACTTAAAATGTAAAAAATTAAAAAAGCGAAGTAGGTAGCTACCTTGCGCTTGTTGTCACGCTTGCCAACTCTTTCCCCTGAAACAGAACAGAGAAAAGCACGTAACTTGACCATACAGGTTTAGTAGGCTACATTCAGCTATCATTAGTCATTACAAACCAAGTTACCTCCAAAACTAAGAGGTTCAGGAATGAATGACTGATCCTGATCCATACCACGATGTGCACGCTGCTCACAGAATCAAAACATCATAAAATATTCCATTGAAAGTTGTGCATCAAAAGAAAGATCAAAAAGAAGAGGATACGCCACACCAACTTTAAATTACGCAAAGACATGCAATATGTATGCATCATATTTAGTAATCCCTAACATGCACCTTCACTTGTTACCTTGGGAGTACTTGGTATTTCAGTGTATGAACTGTCACGGAGTGATGAAGCCTCTGCCTCTTTATTTTGCAACTGATTATCAAACATATAAAGGCCATGAACAAACATCAGAAGAGCAGGTAACGGAATAGAACCTAACATACATGTGTATCCACATTCCATTCTACACCTTCTATTCTTTCATGTTCCATGGAATCAGAAAACCTTATATCAATTTAGAAAATAGAAAAGAAAAAAAAAGCATCGAAGAACCTTAATCTAGTATTAGAGAAGTGAAAATGCTCGTTCTTTGTGCAATTGTCTCACACACAGAAAGCCGTGCTCATTTTCTGTTCCACGAGAATTTTGAGGAGCAGAAAATTTTGAACTTCTGAAAAAAAAGCACCTCCATTTACAAAAGAACACACTGATACTGTGAAAGCTGCCCACCCACCAACCTAAAAATGAAGCCAATACACAGCTTACAGGCTCAACCAGTCAGCTACGGTGGGCTAAACAAGTCTGGTTTTGAGACACTAGATACTTAAAAGTTACATTGACAGCTATTAAATCAATTTAATATTTCTCTCAAGTAGGTGGTGACTCGGTGTTAGTTGAGAAATTATAATGAGTTAGTGTTACATGACTTGCTAGTTGTGTGGTATCACATAAAATTCTTTTAGTATCAGTAAGAGGGATGGGTATAATAAGTCCAAATGCGAGGTCCAGAAGTCTGTTCAGCAAGTTTACAGGTTTGAGAAAACTAGGGTCACCCGTATTCTTTCAATATCCTCCTGTTTTGAACTCACAGTCAACTGGTTTAACCAGATAGACCACCAGTCCAGGTCTTTGAAGTTTTATTTCCATTTAGTATGATATGCCATCCATCGGAATGCTTAATAATATACAGCAACAACAACTCAGCCTTAAAAAAAAAAAAAAAAAAAAAACCCCGTTACCAAGTGCACAAAGGCTTCCCGCACTTAAGCAGGGTTTTGGAAGGGTATATAGGTAGACAGCCTTACCCCCTTTACGGAGAGGCTGGTTCCCAGGACTCGAATCTGCATCACTGCACAGGCGGAAAGAGCCCTTTGCCATTGCTCCAAGCAACAACTCAGCCTTATCCCAACTAACTACATGGATACTTACCCTCAAATCAACTCTATTTAAGGTCATACTCTATACAAGGCCTAAGCTCTGCATGGCTTTCTTCACCAGTTCTCCCAGGGTCATTTTAGATCTCCCTCTGGCTCTTTTAGCATCTTTACTTTGAATCAAATAACTCCTCTATATTGGAACAACTAAAGGCTTCCATTGAACATAGTCATGCCCACCTCAAATGACTTTCTCATAGATTACCATGTATCGAAGCTACGACGAAATCAGCTATAATTTGTTCGCTCCTTATTTTATCCTTCTTATTTTTGCCACATCCATCTCAACATCATCATCTCAACTTTTATCACCCAACATTTCTCACCGTACATCATAGCCGGTTGTAAGACTGTCCTATTAAATTTTCTTTTAAAGGAATAGGCCGATCACACAATACTCCAGACACACCTCTCCACTTCATCAATCCTACTCTAATTCTCTATGAAACATCAAACTCTTAATCAGCTTCTATGTTTATGATTGAACCCATAATCCTAAAATAGTCACTTTGTAGAATCTCCTACTCATCAATTTTCACCTCATTATTCGTCCTAGTTTACTTGCACCATATACTCCATTTTCATACTACTTATCTTAAAATCTTTAAATTCCACGGTTGCTCTCCATAACTCCAACTTCGCATCAATGCTTGTTTTTGTCTCATCCACTAAAACAATATCATCAGCAAAAAGCATGCCCAAAGGAACCTGATCTTAAATATCTCAAGTTAAATCATCTATAATAAACGAAAACAAATAAGGGCCTAAAGTTGATCCTTGATGTAAACCAATGGTAATTGGGAATTCACTACCTTGACCCCAAGAGTTCTTAAACTAATCACGACACCATTATATATATCTTTAATTATGCCCACATATTTACTTGAAACACTTCACTTCTCTAGTACTTGCCAGATTATCTCTCTAGGACTCTATTACAAGCTTAACTCTCTAGGGAATGCTTAATTAAATGTTTGTACAGTTAATGTACATTTTATAAACATTTTACTATATATGCCTTTTACAACTCCCTATACAGTTGTGTCTAAATTGATGAAAGTTATTTATAGTGATGATAAAACCAGAGGGGTTGTCACCCAAAAAAAAAACCAGGGGTTTAAAAAGGTTAAGACCATAAGGTTTACCAAAATAGTAGCAGACTCCAAACATGACAGGACAAAGAGCCTATGGTGGGTAGACTTGAGCCCATAGCTCAATCTGTTGGGATAATGCACTGCAACCATAAATTTCTTGGGAAAAGCTCTAAAGCCCAAGCTCCCTCCCCCAACCCCAACTCGGGGCTGAAATAAGGACAGATCAGGCAACATACAAACTTAAACAAAAATGTCAATGGCACATCTGCTAACCTGGATATGCAAGGAATAAGGCTGATTTAAAGAGGGAAAAGAGAAAATTCAATTGTGAATCATACATAAGAGGTACCTGTTTCTGGAGATTAAGGACAGTCAGTATTTCTTTCCTTAACTCAAGATGCTCGGCACAAACAGCTTTTGTCGGAATTTTTGGTTTTACATTAACCTGTAAAAGAAATGTGATCTGTTAAACTAAAACAGGTTTATCGGGTACATGACAGAAGCATTTATTTGATAACACAGCTAAGGAGTAATGCATTCAACCAACAAATACATATACATCTGATATTAAGAATAAAGTATTCTGGAACTGAAAGCACCATAATCAGGCTAAGATAGCAAGCACAAATGATGCCTTTCGTACTTTCATGAGATTCTTAACAGGATAAAAGGAAGCTCCCTGACACAGGTATAACAGCAAGCCCATTATGGCAACAGTCATGACAGCTCGGATCCCAATCAAAAAGCCCTTAAAAGCTTGTTTCCAAAATGCCAATATGTAAATTTCAAATCACATCTCATAAAATTCATAAAACAAGAAGGCTAAAGGTGTTTTCTTATGTCTCTGTGATGCAGTACCAAGGGTTTACACAAGGAAAACCAAGACCAAGGTCGACCCAAGTGGCTGACTGGGTCGACCCAGATCTGGTCCAAGTCAGCCCACGATTTGGGCTGCTGATGAGGTTACTAATTAGTCATTTAGTTAGTAATTTAGTTTCTAATTTTCAGTCTTAAATTAGTTTCTAATTTTCAGTCTTAAATTAGTTTCTAATTTTCAGTCATAAGACTTTCTATTTTGTAAGTTTTTATTTTCAGAGTTAGTAACTAGTTGAGTTTCTAATTTTTAGTTTCCTATTTCAGTTTTTGGAAACTAAAGTTAGTTTTTATTTCATGTAACCCCCATCACTATTATAAATAAAGCTATGGCTCTTTTAATGAGCCACGATTTTTACAAACTACATGGCTGCTGCTGCTGTTTTCTCTGCAAGAGAATTTCCTTGTGTCTGATCAAGGTATTGGGTTCGGTGTTTGATCCAAGCGACTCTTTGCGGCGAGAAGTCCAAGAGGTTTTCTTCAAGTTTCTTATCCTCTTTCAAGTTTATATTCAAGGAGTACTGCTGTCTAACACTGCTATACGGACCAGGTATTTAAAAGTCTAATTCTGCCCAGAATCTCCTTAGTTTTCACAATCGGTTCCCTGTGACCTGAAGTACTTCCAGCCCTTGGTTTGAGCTGTAATTTTGATTGAATTATCCACCCATCAAGGGCCTCCCTCGATCCAAATATCAGGTCATTTTGACCTGTGGTTCATGAGATACAAGAAATCTCCACTTTCTTGTCCTGTAGTGCTATCGGTTCTGATTTCAGACCTGAAACAGAGTTCAATTAGTTGGAGTTGCTTGTTGTTGATTATCTGAAGACTGATTATGTTTGTTGAGTGATATTTGGACTTAGTTGTGTTTCCTAGCTATTCTATCTAGATAGCTATATTCTGATCTCAGAATCCCTGATTTCTGGACTCGACAGACTTGATTCCTATTTCTGGTTTTTAATCAGATTTGACTTGTACCACTGTTATGCCTTCACCATTGGTTGTTCTTTGGTTTAAAAGTTCTTGCAGATTGAGACTTGGTTAGATCCTTACCCTAGTCTATATTAAGTGACTGAAAATTAGAAACTAATTTAAGACTTCAAAATAGAAACTAAATTACTAACTAAATGACTAATTAGTAACCCCATCAGTAGCCCAAATCGTGGGCTGACTTGGACCAGATCTGGGTCGACCCAGTCAGCCACTTGGGTCGACCTTGGTCTTGGTTCTCCTTGTGTAAACCCTTGGTACTGCATCAGCTCTCCCCGGCTTGAAAACATTCGACTCCGATGAATGGATAAGGGACATGTAGCGCTCATACAAGTCGGGATCAAGCCTCTTGAAATCATCAGCATGAATCCAAGTACAGTCACTACGGGGACGGCCTTTCCACTTGACAAGAAAAGTGTGATAACCGGTGCCACGGCGGGAGGTCTTGTAATTATCATCCAAGACGTCTTCAATAACTTCAGAAGTGGGTGGCTTCAGTTGAGGCAACCTCAGCATTTGTTCCGAGTCTCCATCATTTGAATGATGCCCAACATAAAGGTGAAGATCAGCCACATTAAACACGTTGCTTATGGTCATGTCATCAGGCAACTCAAGCACATAAGCATTAGGTCCTATACGTTTCAGCACCTTGTAGGGACCCATCTTTCGTGGATGTAGCTTGGTATTGACACCTGTCTGAAACCGTTCAGGATTTACTCGAATCATCACCATGTCCCCGGGTTTGAACTCCACATAACGCCGATGACGATCAGCAGAAGCCTTATACACCTCAATGTTCAAGGCAATACGCCGTCGGACGTTGGCATGCACCTCAGTGATATGACATAAGAACTCATCAGCTTCAATACTAACTCGAGCCTGGGGTGGGAGTGACATAAGGTCAATAGGCCGCTTAGGTTGGACTCCAAGCAAGATCTCAAAAGGAGTACGACTTGTTGTCCTATTCACTGAGCTGTTGTAGGCAAATTCTGCAATGTCAAGAATAGAAGGCCATGTCTTCTCATAGTCTCGAACCAAACACCTCAACAAGTTTCCCAAGCTACGGTTCACCACCTCTGTCTGTCCGTCTGTCTGTGGATGAAATGCAGTTGAAAAGTTCAGCCTTGCATTTTGTCTTCAACCACAATGTCTTCCAAAAATAACTCATAAACTTAACGTCACGGTCAGATACAATACTAGTTGGCAACCCATGTAGTCGTACTACTTCCTTGAAGAAGAGCTTTGCAACCTGATAAGCATCAAAAGTCTTACGACAAGGTATAAAATGAGCCATCTTAGAGAAACGGTCCACAACCACCATAATGGAATCATATCGTTCTCTAGTAGGGGGTAGTCCAAGAACAAAATCCATGCTAACATCAAGCCACGGTGCATGAGGAACAGGTAGTGGAGAGTATAAACCTGTGTTCTGTTTTTTCCCTTTTGCCAACTGACATACACGGCATCTCTTGATCACATGATCGACATCCTTTGCAATGCATGGCCAATAATATCGATCAGTCACCTGTGCAAGAGTCTTATCTTTCCCAAAATGCCCTCCTAATCCCCCTCCATGTAACTCTCGTATGATGTGATGACGTAGGGAAGAGTTTGGGATACAAAGTCGTGTGCCAAAGAACAAGTACCCATCATGAATAGAGTACTTTAGGTGTTGCCCACCTTGTTGTAACTCCATAAAGACAGTGCTGAAATCAGAATCAGATGCATACTCACCTCGTATCTGATCTATGTTAATAACATGTGCTGAAAATGTGTTAAGTGTGAGCACTTTCCGGCTAAGTGCATCAGCCACTGTATTCTCTTTTCCCGCCTTGTACTTCATAGCAAATACAAACTCCTGCAAGTAGGCTACCCATTTGGCATGTCTGTGGCTAATCGATTTCTATGAGTGAAGGTGCTTCAAGGCCTCATGATCAGTGTACAAAATGAACTCCTTACCAATGAGGTAGTGCCTCCAATGGCGTAACACTTGTACGACTGCATACAACTCCAGATCATAAGTTGAATAGCGCTTCTTGGCCTCATTCAATTTTTCGCTATAAAAAGCGATGGGGTGTCCTCCTTGCATTATCACTCCTCCTAACCCAACATGTGAAGCATCTATAGCTACCTCAAATACTTTGTCAAAATCTAGTAGGCGTAGGATGGGTGCCTCGGTCATCTTCTTCTTTACCAGAGCGAAGGCTTTGGTTGCTGCAGCTGTCTATTCAAATTTCCTTTTACTCGACTTCATACATTCAGTGATGGGTGCCATTACTGCACTGAAGTTCCAAATAAATCTCCTATCGAAGGAGGTCAACCCATGGAAGTTACGGACTTCTGTTAGAGTCTTAGGTGTGGGCCAATTAGTGATGCTCTTGATCTTCTCCGGATCAGCTTCAACCCCCTTTGATGACACTATAAATCCAAGGAATACAACCTTGGGCAGCATGAAAGAACACTTCTTGAGATTAATGAATAACTTCTCAGCATGGAGTACTCTCAAGACTTGCCTCAAGTGATCCTGACGCTCTTCTTGGTTCTTACTGTATAACAGAATGTCATCAAAATAAACGACCAAAAAGTGATCAATGAAGGGACGAAGGACCTGTGTCATCACCCTCATAAAAGTACTAGGTGCATTTGTCAGACCGAACGGCATGACTTTCCACTCATATAAGCCATCCTTGGTCTTAAAGGCGGTCTTCCATTCATCCCCAGAACGGATGCGTATCTGATGATAGCCACTCCTCAGATCTAACTTGGAAAAGACCTTTGCCCCGGACAGCATATCCAACATATCTAGTCGTCGTATAGGAAACCTATACTGGACTGTTATCTTGTTGATAGCACGGATGTCCACACACATACGCCAAGAACCATCCTTCTTTGGCGTGAGTAAAGCTGGTACTGCACAAGGACTTAAGCTCTCCTCAATGAAGCCCTTCTGTAGTAACCCATCCACTTGTGTTTCAGCTCGGCATGCTCAGTTGGACTAAGTCTATAAGCAGGAAGGTTGGGTAAAACCGAACCAGGTACCAAGTCAATGGCATGCTGTATGTCTCTCATGGGAGGCAACTCATCTGGGAGATCATCAGGGACTAAGTCAGAAAAATCAGACAGGAGCTCTCTGATAGGTGCACTATACGTTACCTCAGGTTAGGGACTGACTTCCCTAGTAACAAGTGCCATAACCATTCCAGTCTCATAACTTGTGCGTAAGAACTGTTTACAGGAAATAGTTAGCAACTCCTTTGTGGGCAGAACTAATACCTTCTCATTGTCAATGCCCTTCTGATTTGACCTTAATGACCTCTTCCGCCGTATTTCAGCCGGCACATTTACCGGATAGAAAGTTGTAGGAACACCCTTCCACATGAAAGTACACAGATTCTTCTTCCCTCCAACCATGGCATCATTGTCATATATCCAGGGACGACCAAGCAATACATCTGTGAGTTTCATTGGGATCACATCACACCAAACTTTCTCTTCATATCGGTAAAGTTTCAAAGGAACTGAGCACCTCTTATTCACCTCTAAGGTATTACCATTCAGCAAGGATACCTAATAAGGCTGAGGATGTGGGTCAGCTTTCAAGGTTGCTTTCTTCACAAAGGCTTCAGAAACAACGTTGACACAACTGCCACTATCAATAATAATCTGACAAGTATGCTCACCTGACTTCATACGGCTGTAGAATATGCTGTTACGTCGCCAATCCTCTCCTTTGGTTTCAGCCACCAATATGCGAGTAACAATATTTATTCCCTGGGTATCATCCTCATTTGTGTTTTCCATATCATAGTCGTATCCACCATCATCATCATCATCTAATGGGTAGGGATAAAGAGCTGACTCATCCTCCTCATTGGAGTCTTCAACCTCAGCTACTGCATTAACCCTCTGCTTATGCGGACAAGACTTAGCAAAATGTCCTATCTCTTGACAATGGAAACACTGTACTTTATTACTACCTGTTATGGGTGTCTTTCCTTTATGATCAGCTCGTGGAGGAAAAGTGGATTTCGGAGGTGCTGAGCTACTAGGTTTAGTGGCTGGAAAATTCTTCTTTACCTCCCCAGCTTGGAAACCAAACCTTCTAACTGACTGTGCTAGAAGTTCCTCTGCTCGTAGGGCCTTGTCAAAACAATCCCTCACTGAGTGCACTTCAACAACTCCGATACCCCTGTTGATTTCAACTCGCAATCCCAGTTGAAACCGAGATAACAGTTGTCTTTCATTCTCCCTTATGCCTGTACGAGAATAAAGTGCGTCAAACTTGTTCATGTACTCGGCAACAGTCATAGACCCTTGACGAAGAGAGTTCAGCTGGTCTTGTATGCGAGCTCTGAAGTTGCGTGGCAAGTATTTATCTGATAACTCAAGCTTCATCTCTTCCCAACTAGTAGGTTCTCTACCACGGTCTTCCAACTCTAGCTCATAGGTTCTCCACCACTCACGAGCAGCCCCAACTAGCTTAGCATGAGCTAGTTTCATCTTCCGTTCTTCAGGTAACTCATAATAGTCAAAATAGTCGTCTAGTGCCACTACCCAATCATAGAACAATTGGGGGTCATATCTCCCATCAAACTCCTTCAGATCGAGCTTGACCTTCTGTGAATCTCCAGAATACCTCTGTTGCACGGGACGCTCAGTCTCAAAGTATCCTCTTACATGCTCTTCAAAAGTAGGTTGTGCCACCGGAACCCTCTGTGGTGCTCTCAGATTAGGGTTTGCTCTCCTATTAGTCAACTGAGTAACCACATTCATTGGAGTATCCACTTCGGGTGTTGTACATGAACTGCCAGTAGGCTGTTGGGGTGGGGTCTCTTAATTCAACAACCTGGCATCTAATTCATCCTTCAACTCAGCCTTCAATTCAGTCCGTAAGGTTTGCTGTTCAGCCTTCATCTCAGTCCTCATAGTCTGTACCATCTCCATAAGAGAAGCTAGGGTAGAGGTGTTGTTCCCAGCCATGCTTTGATACCACTTAATACCACTTCATCTCAGTCCTCATAGTCTGTCGGAGTCGAATGTTTTCAAGCCGGGGAGAGTTGATGCAGTACCAAGGGTTTACACAAGGAGAACCAAGACTAAGGTCGACCCAAGTGGCTGACTGGGTCGACCCAGATCTGGTCCAAGTCAGCCCACGATTTGGGCTGTTGATGGGGTTACTAATTAGTCATTTAGTTAGTAATTTAGTTTCTATTTTGAAGTCTTAAATTAGTTTCTAATTTTCAGTCTTAAATTAGTCTCTAATTTTCAGTCATAAAACTTTCTATTTTGTAAGTTTCTATTTTCAGAGTTAGTAACTAGTTGAGTTTCTAATTTTTAGGGCCCGTTTGATAACGTTTCAAGAAACGCGTTTCTGCCGTTTCTGTTTCCAGAAACAGCAGAAACGGAGCAAAAAGCGTTTGATAAAACTGTTTCGTTTCACTTATTTTTAGAAATAGAAATAAAAATTTTTACTTACTTATGATTCAAGAAACGACCCAGGCGAAACAAGTCAACTTGTTTCGCCGTTTCTGGAAACGACTTGTGGCAATTCTTTCACTGGTTACCATCGACTTCTAAAAACATGACTTATCAAACACCTTCAATTCCGTTTCTATTTCTAGAAACGAAAATTTATGTTTCTGCCGTTTCTTGAAATAGAAACGGCAGAAACGTTATCAAACGGGCCCTTAGTTTCCTATTTCAGTTTTTGGAAACTAAAGTTAGTTTCTATTTCATGTAACCCCTATCACTATTATAAATAAAGCTATGGCTCTTTTAATGAGCCACGATTTTTACAAACTACATGGCTGCTGCTGCTGTTTTCTATGCAAGAGAATTTCCTTGTGTCTGATCAAGGTATTGGGTTTGGTGTTTGATCCAAGCGACTCTTTGCGGCGAGAAGTCCAAGAGGTTTTCTTCAAGTTTCTTATCCTCTTTCAAGTTTATATTCAAGGAGTACTGTTGTCTAACACTGCTATACAGACCAGGTATTTAAAAGTCTAATTCTGCCCAGAATCTCCTTAGTTTTCACAATCGGTTCCCTGTGACCTGAAGTACTTCCAGCCCTTGGTTTGAGCTGTAATTTTGATTGAATTATCCACCCATCAAGGGCCTCCTTCGATCCAAATATCAGGTCATTCTGACCTGTGGTTCATGAGATACAAGAAATCCCCACTTTCTTGTCCTGTAGTGCTATCGGTTCTGATTTCAGACCTGAAACAGAGTTCAATTAGTTGGAGTTGCTTGTTGTTGATTATCTGAAGACTGATTATGTTTGTTGAGTGATATTTGGACTTAGTTCTGTTTCCTAGCTATTCTATCTAGATAGCTATATTCTGATCTCAGAATCCCTGATTTCTGGACTCGACAGACTTGATTCCTATTTCTGGTTTTTAATCAGATTTGACCTGTGCCACTGTTATGCCTTCACCATTGGTTGTTCTTTGGTTTAAAAGTTCTTGCAGATTGAGACTTGGTTAGACCCTTACCCTAGTCTACATTACTCTGCTAAACATGCACTGACAGAGTTCTTCTGATAAGTTGCCTTCTGAAATGGCCAATCCGGAATGTCCATTTACAAAGGATCACCATCTAGATTATTAATGTCTATCATGTGTATGCACACAAAAAAGGGTGTACCCAGCGCACAAGGCTCTGCCACTGCGGGGTCTGGGGAGGGTCATAATGTACGCAGCCATACCTCCACTTCGCAGAGACACTGTTTCCCGAGTCAAACCCGAACCACTAGGTCGCAATGGAGCAACCTTACTATATGCACACACAACCCTATATATATATATATATATTTATATATTAGGGCTGATTACTATCACTGTCCTATACTTGCCCCATATTTACTCAAATTCCCTTTCCCCAAACATCTTTTCCGATTTCAGCAGAAAGCTAGCTTCCCCCTCTTTCATGTGCAAACTTCAAACTGCTGAACACTTCAAGTGTTTTTATTCTTTAAAGGGAGGGGGAGGGGAGAGAGAGAGAGAGAGAGATCACTGTTCACAACCATGGACTGAGTGTTCCAACCATGTAAGTTGCTACTGCTTTTAAAGTTAGATCACTTTCACCCAACTTGTGGTCCTTGTAAAATAGGCTACTACGGAATTTCTGAACGTTACTATTTTCTGGGTCATCCAGTAATGTGGTGATTACTTAGGTAGGTTGTTACGTGCTTATTATGATATGGGTTATTTGTGTAATTAACTAGGAGTCCTAGGAAGATAGGAAACTCTCTCTCTGACAATGGTTTTATTAATGGAGAGAAAGAAGAAGAAAAGAGACAGAGTCCCAAATACAATTGAAAGAAGGCCCATTGCCAGTGAATTTCATGATGATATATCAGTATTTTCTTTGGTCTGACTTGATTTCTGTAAACCTGAGAACTCTTTTTTTCCTTAACCCATTGAGAACCCTAAACTATTGCAATAGTTCTCTGAACAACTAATCGGGCAGCCACAGGGTGTCTATTTCTGTGCCCCCGGCCTACAAGACAGCATGTATAGTCAAAGAATCAAGCCCTCAAAAAATTTGCTCTCCATCATGGTCATCAGATCAGGTCCCATAATTCCGCCTACAATTATAACAAATTCAATGCACTAAAACTTAGAGAGCTACCAAGGGGGGGGGGGAACCAAAAACCAAAAACCAGGCCAAATAGCACATGAACAAAGGAAAAGGAAGCATGCATAAACTAACGATAAAAATGTGATGAAGAAGTACAAGATACTGTTTGGAAGGCAGAGAAGACGAACCCCAAGATCATGTAAAGTCTGCTCAACCCTCTTGATTGTTCGAATTCCAGCAGATGAGTTTGCAGCTTGCACCATTTGATCAAGTACATTGGTTCTCAAGTATACACGAAGCTGAACATTTTCCACATCAGCAAAACGTGAAGAAGAAAGAGTTCATACATGCAATATTAATATTTATATGGGAGGAGGAACTCCGTCCATCTATTTCCCCATGCCCACACAGCCCCTGTTTTCAGGGGGGGCCGGGGGGTCTTTTCACCCCCCCCCCTGAAAACAAGGGTTGGGTGTGGCGTGGGAACTCTAGAAGGACAGAGTTCTTTCACCCTATTTATATTTAACAAATCTCAGGAGTGGAAAATCATCCAGTTCAAGCTTTAGTAATGAATAAATTTTTCAAAAGGCGTACCCAGTGCACGAGGCTCCCTCCCCTGCGGGGTATGAGGAGGGTCATAATGTACTCAGCCTTACCCCCGCTTTGCAGAGAGGCTGTTTGCTAACTCGCACCCGCGACCACTAATTAGCAATGGAACAACCTTACTGTTGCACCGAGGTCCACCCTCTCTTTGGCAATGAATAAATAATTGATGGAAATGAAGGGTAGGAAAACAGGGGGCAACAAAAGATTGAAACTTGAAGCTTGAGTGTATCACAGAAGCCATAACTGGACAATAAAATTCCAGGCTTACCATGCGAAGCGAAGCTGGAGTAGAATCGGTGACTGTTTGGGGTGCAACAGCTGCAGTTAGAAGTTGATTATTGGAAGATGGTGACACAGATTCAACATCGATAATAGCCCTTTCTGAATTTTCTGCAACAACAGTGGACGTCAAATGCAACTCAGCTTCTTCAGCATCCTACAAGAACAATAAAAACCAAATTAAGTAATTTTCCACTAGAAGACAACAAATGCATTATACAAAATCCTTTTTTTCCATCGAAAATAGAGCAAGTCAGCAAGCAAGAATAACGGAGAAAATAACGTTTCCAAACCAAGTCCCATGCCATCACTATTAAGCAATAAGAAGTTACCATGCAAAGAACCCCCTACATGCTCCAACTAAAGTAGGATATTGACATTCTGGATTTTTCCAAGGTCTAGGTTTCGGGGACCAAATACAAAGAAAAGGAACTGAACTATCGAAGCAGATTTCCACATACGCCATGAATAAAAGTCAACGTGAAACTTTACAAGATTCAGCTCAATCATCAAAATTATAAATTTAAGAATAAGCTAGTAACAGCACTAAATTTCCTTTCCTTTCCTTTCCCTTTATCCTATATGAACTAAATTACTTCAAAATTTCCTGCTAACAACAACCTAAACAAAAGTTATGTCACAAGTATACCTTTAAAATTCATCATAAACATTAATAATAAAAACAAAGCATGTTGATTATATCAAAACTTGGGGCACAAATAATTATACTTTGTCATGGGTAGACAACACTATCACCAGCATAATAACTTCTATACGAAATGCTGACATGAATAAAAAAAGAACAGTTTGAATACCAACCACTAATACCACTGAAAACATTGTTAAAATCATTCCACAAGAAGGTTTTTTTATAAAACATGAAGGAGGACCTGGAAAACAACAAATATTTCTTGCTTTCAACCCTGCAACAAAGAAGAAGGCCTCATGTAATGATGTCACATTCCTTAGCTACATGGCAGATTTTGAACGGTCATTAATGGATCCATATGAAAGATGAACCCATAACCATCTCATCTGTCACATTTCAGCCTAAAGTAACTAATCATGGAAAGGGGCCAAAAGCAAGTATAAAGTTTAATAAATTACAAGATTGCCATTCTGCTATAATGTAGTCTGGTGGCATTTATGAAACACTATTGTCTCCTTGAACTCAATTTTGACATACCTCCCTCACTTGTTTTGAGCTGAAATTTAACCAAGAGATGGATGTCGGATTCTCTTTCACAAAGACTTACCGTTGTTTACCAATGATTAGTTTTTGTGATATGAAGCATGTCACAAAGTTTGTGATGTGAATCGAAACCCAAAAGAAATAACTCCTTAAGCTCTAAGTTCAAAGTAAAACTCGCAGTTAGTTTTTAAAAAATCAATTTAAGTACATTCAATTAATTTTTAATTAATCTGGCCAATAAATTAATTCTCTTGCAATTACATAGCACACTCACCAGCTACTAAAATGAGACAAAGAAGCAACCAATTCAACAATATTACCTTTTCAAGCATGCGTGACTCAGTTATTCGCTTTGCTTCAGCAAGAATCTGAATATGAAAATTGAATACAGGACAATATGAGGAGAGAAGTAAAGTACGAAGAAGAAACAAAAAAAGGAATGAAGTAAAGACGGCATTTCTAGCCTAGGCCAGTTTAGCTTTGTTTGTATCACCATGTATCTCTAATGTACTACTATGTAGTATGTACCTCCATTTCCATTTACCAATATAATCTGTTGCTTATCGCGGAGCACCAGGGGGGGGATCCCCTCAGGTCCAAATGAACTTATGACCATAGAAGGTCAAAGGCATCATAAGCATGAAGCAATTTGCAACATTCAGAAATATGAATCCAACTGTCCAAAATTACACAGCAAATTCATACCTCGGCATCCTTTCGTTCTTGCTGCTTTGTTTGAGAAAGAACCATTGATAACGCACGCTTGCGCTCAGTTTCTTGTGCAACATTGTATGGTTCCTACATACAAGAGAAAGATCAAGCCCCCAAATGATAAACAATAGTAAGAAATAACACTCATATTTCAGGGGCTTAACTGGACCAAGTAAAAGGAAAGAATGTTGCTGTATAATAATGAGTACACATGTAAATAGGTGTTCCTGTCACACCTTAACAACAGGGTGTCCAGAAACATCAGCAGTAGAAGAAGCTCTAGCAAGCAAAATTTCTCGAGACACTGTAAGCAAATAAGGATAGTTAGAAACATGGTCCACCAACAGTAAATCTCTGCATCAAAAGAACCACGATAATCATCAAGACAAAACAGTGGAAGGCATTAAAAGATCATTTATACAAAAGACCCTTCAACGTAGTTTACAGTGATGGTGCTTCAAAGAATAACATAAACAGCACAAAGTAATCATGTAAGAAAAAAAATACCAGTATAATAACGATCCTTCAACTCTTCCACAGTTCGAGACGAAGGGAACCTGTCAGCTATAACAATGAAACGTAGATCAAACCTTTCACACAAGTCTAATAGCTGATCTGTTTCTGCTTTCGTCCATATCTAAGCATAGACAAAGAAAGAAGATAATCAGTTCATGATAATAGGCCACGGGAAAAGCACCAACATTTTAAACATTCAATGATTAGAGTCGAAACTTACAAATAAACTTTAAAGCGATGTCTGCAGTCATTTTCCATGATATGTGATTTAAGTGGCAAAAGGACTTTGTTAAACAATAGTACAATACTGGAAGAATTATTAACATTTCCAATGAGGAGCCAATGACAGAGAAAATCAGTGTCTTGTGCACTTGTCCTATAGTCAACAATAGAGATATGACCATTAGATGTCATAGTGGGACCAAACATAATAGATGACCCACTGTGATATAATTGCTTGACAAGCTCTGGAGATCTCAATACATGTTTACAATGCCAAATGAATTCAAAGCCTTTGCACTGTTCGATTAGGAGTGTGCAAAAGATGGAGAAACATGCAGAGAAGAAAATTGATTCAATTATTCTTCATTATTTTCCGGTTTACAACAACAAATCATCAAAGCGTGAATTTGCAATAACCAGAAAATTCTCAAAGACATCATTCACAAACCTAATTATGTTGGTATCTACTTCTGGGTTTTTCACCCTAACAAATTAAAGGATTTGAACTTCAATTGAATATTCATACTGCACTGGCGGCTCTTGCAGATCAAATAACTACGAAAAAAAATGTTGCAAATTTAAACTGTACCTACAGGATCAGTCAAATACTTGTCATATTCTTCATCAGTGTATTTGACAATGTCAACAGACTGCACAAAATTAAAAAAAGTAACATATTTAATTTTATGGCAAAGAAAATATGTAATTTTGGATCCAAACTGCGAAAACAAACTTCACAAGCAATTTAAAGGAAAAACGATGCAAGTAAACAAAAAATGGAAACCTTGTTATACTTGGCAAAAGAATAGTCACCGGTTGGTGGAACATCATTTACAACTCTGACCTGCAAAAAGACATGAGATTGGGATCTAATCAAACCTGCAAAACTGACCCCCCCCCCACCAGCCAATCAAATATGTGCTATTGTTGCCAAAAGGTTAATGAGCCTACCCAATGATAAAGATGCAAGTTATCTGTTCGAGCTGAAGATGTGAAAGGAAGCCACTTCCAAGTGATCTGCATGAATAAACCTAAATTTTCTCAGGAGTTAAATCAAAGATTTACATAGACAACTTATCTACCACCAATAGAAGGGATCTAAGGTGAGAGCTTCAAGTCTTCAACCAGAAAAATATCACTAAATGTAACACCACATCAAAGAAAATGTAACTATAAAGATGGTCAAGCCACTCTCATGCATAGTTGGCAAGGCACCGGCTTGGTGTCCAAGCTTGCTGGTTTAATTATTTAATATTTTGTATTCCACCTTATTACAGATATGACTCTTACTTATGATGCCAAACACTGTTTAAGTAAAACTGTAAATGGTTCCACTTTACTTTATTATTCATAAATAAGAAAATACCCCCTATTTGAATCCAATAAAAATATTTAAAAATTCAAATTCCAAAAGAATAAAAAGTCAACCCACCAGTTAAAGGGAAACAAATTTGAATTTTCAGCGGGACCAATACTACTGGCTTTGAAAACCCAAGCCCAAACGAAACCGAGCCAACTTGGGTTTTTGGTCTAATAAAATCTGGTAGCGATTGAGTTTTTAGTCTTTTCTTTTATTTGTTTTATATTATCATGTTTCACTTTGAATAGGTTACATAGGACATTGGAGATAGAGGTTAAGTTAGTTTGGGTTTCACATTCCAATTAGGAGTCTTTGTTTGTTTCTTCTCTTTATATATTTGGAACCAACAAACTCAGTTTTTATAATGGAAAAAAAAAAAAAAGAATAGACTTGAGTATGTTGTCGTGTGTGTGTGTGTGTGCGTGTGTGTGTGTGTGTGTGTGTGTATGGAGTGTTCCTTTCTCCCCTGCAACTAAGTTCCCGTCTTAGGTACCTTCCCATTTTCTAATTGGGCCTCCACCATGTGCCCAGGTGATAACAAGATGGGTTCTTGGGTGTTCAAGAAAGGACATTCTCATGCATGGCATGGAACAACCTACCTGAAGGCTGATGTCCTAGTCATAGGTAAAGTATGACATATGCATAATTAACTCGAAGATGTTTCAAAAGAAATATGAGTCTTTGTTTTGCATGCACAAGATAAGTTTCTTATCCTGTAAAATATATAGGTGGGATGGCAAGGAAACAATATTGAAAATCGCAGCAAGCAAGTCAAGGTGTAGATCATTGAGTAAGCATCTTGTTCAACGTAAGATTGAATCCCACTAACAGCTCAATACTTAGATCGTTTTTGAAAGCCAAGTTGGATTCAATACATAAGCATATCCCAAAACCATTGGGTTAAGAGTATTAGTCAAGGTTCTGAAATTCTAAACTTGAGAAGTTTGAACTCTTTTGTTATTTGGTTTTCACTTTTTAGTTATGTTATGAGGGATCAACATAAGTCTCTAGTCTTCTGGAATGCATGAGGTTTTTCCTATTGGTTCTTGTAATCTAATTTACCGTTTGACCTTGATTGAGTGGAGAATCATAGCATACCACCGAGTGAACTATCTACTGTGGTCAACCAACTAGACTGGCCAGATTGAAGATAATGTGCTTCAATTATAATCAATAACACAACATAAAGAGTTAAAGACTAAGATAAGATGCCCCTATAAGTATGCCCACCGTAATACACAAAGAACATTGCCACTGAATTAGTTGGATGCACCTTCACCACTGTGACAAACATATAAAGCAAAACAAAACAAATTAAGGTACGGGCGTGGCTCCATGATCACCCACAGTTTCACACAACCCTATATTTTCGAATTTCTCTCTTCTTCTTTTCCCACCATGAAGGCGGGCGTTTGAGTAATTTTCCAAACCCTAACTGCGGCATAGGTTTCACAAATCATCCAGAAACCTATAGGTTTAGCAACTGTCAAGCCATAAACTCTACTAATGTTCAGCACAAGTGAAAACCTAAACCAAAACTTAAAGGTAATTCGTTAAGGATGCCTTGCCTTTTCTTTGTCTGAGTGAGAGCGGCGTTTCAACTGAGAAACGTCGATCGAAGGCATGAGAGGCGCCACACCACCTGTAAGCGCATAAACCTAAAATTGGCAAACCCTAACATAGTTAAAATTACAGAAAAAACCGACCAATTTACGGCAAAATTAAGAAGAACAACGTAAAAGAAGTAATACCTCTCTAGAAATGCCATCCGGTTTTCTCTGAGAATCCTTCTGCGGACGAGTTTTCTTCTCCTGAGAAGCAGAGAAAGGGGTTTTGGGCAAGCCGAGAATGTCCTTCGCATCCATACGATAACAAAGCGAGAGTTTCTCCTCTTCGTTCAAAGGACACACCTTCCGCAGATGAAATGAATCAGTCCCATTCGCAGCAAAAACTCATACAAAATTAAGAGTTTTTGCAGATCAGAGTTTTGTAACTTCGCAGGGCGGGAAGGATAGATCCACTATTTGAGTAGGCTAACGATCCAGAGCTGATATTACTCCAACCTTTCTCATGGAGTAACACTACTGGAGAGGATTCTCTAAGCTAGCGGTAGAGGGGAACGCACCAATCAGTGCGACGGTTTTGTGAATACTGCATTGGATCGGTGAATCGGTCAATTTGGATCAAAATCGATAGTGGTCAATCCAGACTCCAGAGTCGATCGATTTCGTCCAATTCTCTTGCCAAGTCTAAACCAATTCCATCCAATTTGGATAGGAGTCGGCACTAACTGATTCGATTCCCCGATTCTAATTTTCTGAAACCTTGACCGGGATTCAGCCAGGATTCAATGTTTCGTCAATGGGCAAAAGGGAGAGGGGGAGAGGAACTGAAGGTGTAGTCTATGTTGACAGTTTACAGAGATTTTTCCTTCAGATGAAGTCACATGGAAGAGCGCATTAATAAGGTATGACAAAATTGTATCATACCTAAAAGGGTGACAAGGGTATCTCATATGAGAAAAATAAAAATAGGCGTTAATGCCACATAAGGATGTCAATCAATTGTGCCTAGTCGAGCCTCACCTTAGTTTTGGCTTGCACCGTGAATATCTATTTATGTAATTTGGCAGGTCTCAATAGAGTTCAGTCGGATTTTGGGCTTCTACTAATGGGGTCTTAAAAAAAAAAAAAAATTCTTAAACCTTAAATGGTCTGATACACCATTTATATTCTACTTTTTCGTCTTGATCCTTATCTTTTATTTAGAATTTGTTTTGAACTTTAGAAAATTATTATATTTATTAAATCATCAATAATTTAGGAAATATTTTATACTTAAATTACATTCGATAATTGATAAAAGTGCAATGTTACCCTACTAGCACAAGTACACCCAATGAGAGGGCATGCGGGAGTATCTTCAGTGCATGGGCAACATGGTCTTTGTTTATAAACGGTTGGGCTCGTAGGTTAGCAAAGTAGGACTTGTAAATGATTAGGTCAATCGGATGACCATCAAGCTTACCCCTTTCATTGGGAATGACCGACGGGGGTGAAAGTAGTGGATGTTTTCTTAATTTTTGTTTTATTAAAAAGAAAATTATAACAACAAAGTATACAAATGTGCTTCACCCACGTTTCACACTATTGTCAAGAGGGAAATGAAAAGCTAGCATACAAATGAGGTCGATATGTCCTAATGATACAAGAATAAAAAGAATGTCAAATACGATTAAAGTTGAAAAATAAGAATCAAAATTAAGGATGACCTGTGCATGAAAATATTTGAGTACAAGTTGGGAGTGTAGGGTAATTGTATTACAATTTCTTACAAAAATAAAACAAATTGCAATACAAAGCTTTTGCAGTATAAACTACTATGATGTTGTAGTATTGATCCTTGGCTGAAACGAGACGCGGATAAACTTCAAATAGATGTTGAATCACCACCACAACAATTGAAGAAACTTTGATCAGAATTGAGGTTGAGTCACACTTGTAGTGCTGCCTTTGAGGTAATCGATGCCCTCTACTGCCAATAGTTGTTCTGCTTCTTTACCTCAAAGATAAAACAACCTTCCACTAGAAGATGAGACAATTCTTCTAATCCCTTCTAGGAGAAAAAAAAATATAGTACAGTAGCCCCCTCTAACCTTACACAAGATTTAGAGAAAATAAAAGAAAGAGAAAGACTTGTATAGTTGCAAATAGTATAAATAGATGGAGTGTCAATGTATAAATGTATATATCTGCAAGGTATTTTGTTGGATTTATATAGACCCAAAACCTACCCTTGCACCCTCTTGGATTCCTCAATAGTAATTTTCAATTAATGACAAGTTAATTAGAGAATAATATCATATGGACATGAATTGAAAATTAATTCAATAAATTGAAGTAATCCCAATCAACTTTTTCAATCCACCTCCCCACCCATGGTAGTGACCATGAATGGACTTTAGGACACTCATATAATGATATTGACCATTTACCTCAATTTGGTAATAACCTATGGCATGAATGAAAAATTAATTTTATAAATAAAACTAATCCAAATCAATTATCTTTGCCCACCTCTCCACTCATGGTAATGACCATGAATGGACTTTAGGGCTCCCATAGGGTGTTATTGACCATTTTTCATTACCTCCACCTCTCTACTCACAGTAATGGTCATAAATGGATTTTAGGGCTCTCATAGGGTGTTATTGATCATTTTCCACTACCTTGACCCTAAGGGTCCCACACCATTACAAGTCATAAAACACATAAAAGAAAAACTTCATTTTAAAACTTAATTATAATAAAAAATATATAAATTCTAATAATCCCCCACAAGTTTCAAATGACACGAAAGACACATGTGTTGTGACTATATTAGACACTATATAATGCATCGTTGTAGGTGTCTTTCGAACTTGAACTTACACTAAGTCTAATGAGTCGTGCTACAGAGTATGGGTAGAGTCAAACTCCTTGAGCCTTTCCTCGTTGGTGTAGCTGATCGATCCATCAACCACATCTCATAAGTCAACTTTTTGAGCTACCCATCATATAATCACTTTGGACTTTTGAACCGGTCATATCCCTTATCTTGGACTCATGAATGTTTAAAGAACTTTCCTATAAGTTCTTATCGACGGGGGCCACACCCCCTATGTTCACTTGGGTTAGTTCTCGATGTACACCATAATTAATACACCCCCATATTTATTGGGATTTGACTAATTAAAAGCTTTACTGCTCAACCTTTCTCCTTGTGGTGGTACTACTATCACTATCTACATCTTGGAATGAATACTTAAATAAGCAGTAGTACTGAGCTGGTCACCCATGACTTCGTTTGTACCCCTTGAACCTAATTCAGGTATTAAGCCTCTTCACATAAGTAGGGTGTCCATTACATGACCTAAAAATTAGGCATTAACCCAATTCCTGTAGATGTACTATACAAGTTCTTAATAGACATAAGCTTTGTGAACATGTCAGCTTGGTTACTTTCTGACTTCACATAATCGATAGCTATCATTCTTTCATCTATGTACTATCTCACAAGATTGTGTCTTAGGCGTATATGGCTCATTTTACCATTATATATATGGTTCTTGGCTAGATGAATAGCCGTTTGATTATCACAATGTAATGATATCGATGGCATCGATTTTTTCCATAATAGAATATCCGCCATTAAGTTTTTAAGTCATTTGGCTTCCATTCCCGCATTTTTAAGGCTATAAACTTAGCTTCCATAGTAGAGTCTATCCCACAAGATTGCTTTGTGGACTTTCATGAGATCGCACCGCCTGCTAGTGTAAATACATACCCACTAGCAGCTAAGGACTTGTTTGTATCCGAGATCCAATTTGCATCACAGTACTCTTCCAACACTGCTTGTTTACGACTATAGTGCAAACTATAGTTTATAGTGCATTTTAGGTACCTCAACAACCTATCAATTGCACTCCAATGCTACTTACTTTGATTGTGAGTATGTTGACTTAACTTTTCTACTGCAAGGGCAATATCAGGACGTGTACAATTCATTAGATATGTGACTAAACCAATAATTTGAGCATACCTTTTTTTATTCACCGGTTCACCCAAATTTCTTTTTAAATGACATCTCACTTTAAAATATGTTTTAACTACTGAAACTCCATGGTACCCATACTTTTTAAGTATATTTTATATATAATGGGCTTGTGATAGTGAGATATTATTCTTTTGCTTGATGATCTTGATCCCAAGGATCATATCAACATCTCCTAAGTCCTTTGTGTCAAAACTAGACATCAAGAGTTTCTTAGCTTGATTCATTATTTTCAAGTTTGTTCCCATTATTAGCATATCATCTACATATAGCAGTATGAATATGCCCTTACCACCATGAAACTTGTTATATAAGTACCTTTCAGCGTCGTTCACAACGAAACCATTTGAAATTATAATTTTGTCTAATTTGTCATGTCATTGTTTTGGCGTTTGCTTCAATTCATATAAAGATTTTCGAAGCTTACAAAATTTTTGTTCTTGTCCATTTACAACACAACCTTCTGGTTGCTTTATATAAATTTTATCTTTTAAGTCCCCATTTAGAAATGTCGTTTTCACATCCATTTGATGGATAATCATGTTATGTATTGACGTCATTGCTAACATATCATTTATTGTGGCAATTATAGAGTCTGGGGTAAATGTGTCAAAGTAATCAATATTAGGCTTTTGCTTAAACCCCTTGACTACAAGTCTATCCTTGAAATGATCAAGTGACCCATCACTTTTTAGTTTCTTTTGAAATATCCACTTGGTTTTCAAAGTTTTTGAACTAATTGGTAAATTTATCAATTCTTAAGTATTATTCTCCAATATTGAATCCAGTTCATTCTTGATTGCTTCCTTTCAAAATGCAACATCTGATAATGTAATAGCCTATTTGTATGTAAGAAGATCTTTGTCTACTAAATAAATAAATCACTCATCACTCGAATATTTAGGTATTTTGAGTCGCTTGCTCATCCTTAGTTGACTTCCATCACCATTACCCAATTATTGATTGGTAACCCTTTCATTTAATTCCATTTCCCCATAAGTCAATTGACTATCCTTACATGTAAGTAAGTTGGACTTAAAGGAAAATATGTTTTCAAAGAACTCAACATCTCTTGATTCTATGATGCTATTTGTTTCAATAACATTATCCATGGCTTTAATCACCATGAACCGATATGCAGTACTATTTGTAGCATATCCCAAAAACACACAATCACATGTTTTTTGCCCCAATTTTCTTTTCTTAGTATCCGGTTATAATACCTTAGCCAAATAGTCCCATATCCGTAAGTGTTTTAGACTTAGCTTTATTTCAAACCATTTCTCAAATGGAATCATACCAGTATTGTTATGTGGGATTCTATTTGATAGATAACATACCATTAGCATGGCCTCCCCCCACATATCAAGTGATATACTTGAACTCATTAACATGGAGTTCATCATCTATTTAAGAGATCTATTTTTCCTTTCGGCAACCCCATTGGATTCCGATTGGTGTGGAGCGGTTGTCTCATGGATAATTTCATTTTCCTCACAAAATTGTTCAAGGTTAAAATACTCAGTCCCTCTATCGGTTTTAAGTCTTTTAACCTTCTTATCAAGTTGATTTTCAATTTTCGTTTTGTAAGATATAAATGCCTTTCCGGCCTTATCCTTTGATTTGAGGAAATAAATCATGGTATACCTGGAGTGGTCATCTACAAAGGTTATGACATAATTGTTTCCTCCCGTAGACTCATATGACTTATAGTCGCTCAAGTCACTATGAATCAATTTCAAGAGATCACTATTTTTATCCACTATTTTATGAAGCTTTTTGGTTAACTTTACCTCTACACAAGTTGTACACTTGTTCACAGGGGGTTCCACCTTATTGGTGATCATATCTAACTTGCATAGTTTGATGATATATTTTACACTACTATAACCCAACCTACCATGCCACAAATCAAAAGAGTTAGTACGGACAACAATGTAAGCAGAAGAAGTACTAGTTTTCTCAATTATAACATTTTCAACTCTTAGTACAAATAATCCCTCACTAAGGTATCCCTTCCCCACAAATATATTGTTCATAGTAATAACCACCTTATCACTCTTAAAAACTAATTTCATTTATACTTTATTAAACAAATGAACTGAAATTAAATTACGCCTAATGTCTAGCACATGGAGGACATTGGTGAGAACCATAGTCTTCCCTGAAGTGAGCTTTAACACTGCATTTAATAGGGGCACTTTGAAAAATTTTCATGAATACCTTTTCATCTCCCATACTCATGGAATAAGTAGAGAACAGATCACCACAAATATGTCTTGTAGCATTGGTATCTAATACTCAATCATTTGATTTTTCAACAAAATTTACTTATGTGACAATAGCTACAAAGACGTTGTCTTCAACTAGGTTCATATTTTCAGATTTTTTTATTCTTGAACCAGCAATCTTTCTTGAAGTGCCCTGGCTTACCGCACACATAATAAGTGAGTTTCTTCTTCTTAAAAGAAGGCTCATCAAAGTTTTGACGGTTCTTCATTTTATTGTCTTTTTTGTTGGTTTCTACCAAGTTTACTTTTAAGCGTTTCTCCCCAAGATCTTTTTCACCCTTGTCCTTGTTTCGATTCTTTTTTCTCAATTTTGATCATTACAACTAACTGGTCTAAGGTCAACTCCATCTTCTTATATTTCATTGACAACTTGAAAGCATCCCAAGAAGATGGAAGCTTTTCAATTAAGGCACCGGTCACAAATTCTTTTAGTAGAACTATTTTTTTCTTTGCTAACTTTTTAACAAAGATTTAAAATTGATCAA
The DNA here is from genome assembly GCF_013358625.1 of Macadamia integrifolia. Taxonomy (NCBI): domain Eukaryota; kingdom Viridiplantae; phylum Streptophyta; class Magnoliopsida; order Proteales; family Proteaceae; genus Macadamia; species Macadamia integrifolia. Next base: position 10,228,575 of record NC_056558.1, on the reverse strand, counting down.
TTTGGTTTGAAATGGTGTCACTATCTTTCATAGTAAAATTTAGAAAGTTAGGCACCAAGTACTTCTTTGAGCCAACATGCTCAAGAGAGTACTTATTTACCAAAGCATTCAAAATCAAATATGCATACTCCAATGAACTATACACATGGTATAAGTCATTAGATAATGCATTCAAGATCTGATTTTTGCATTGGTAATCCGCTTGAATCCAAGCCACCCTTTTGTCCTCCTTTACAAGTCATTGGTTTTTTCCGGTATAGGTTCAGTTTAGGTAAATACCACCTCAACTTGGGCTAATGCAAACAACATCATTTTACCGTTTGAAGTTTTGACCTCTAAACTGCTCAATTTTGTCAAATTCAGTGGCAATCCTCATCTTATAGGTAAATGAGGAATCCCCTTACCATTATGGCTAATATGAACCCCGCCTCCTTGGTTGTTGATTGTCCCAAAGCCAACTCCGTCTTCTTATGTTTTATTGACAACTTGAAAGCATCCCAAGAAGATGGAAGCTTTTCAATCAAGGCACCGGTCACAAATTCTTTTGGTATAATCATTTTTTCCTTTGCTAGCTTTCCAACAAAGATTTGAAATTGATCAATTTGGTCTGAAATGGTGTCACTATATTTCATAGTAAAATTTAGAAAGTTAGCCACCAAGTACTTCTTTGAGCCAACATTCTCAAGAGAGTACTTATTTACCAAAACATTCAAAATCAAATATGCATACTTCAATGAACTATACACATGGTATAAGTCATTGGATAATGCATTCAAGATCCGATTTTTGCATTGGTAATCCGCTTGAATCCAAACCACCGTTTTGCCCTCCTGTACAGGATCATTGCTTTTTCGATATGGGTTCAGCCAAGGCAAATACCACCCTAATTTGAGCTAATGCAAACAACATCATTTGCCTCTACCATTTGAAGTTTTGACCTCTAAACTGTTCAATTTTTTCAAATTCAATGACAATCCTCATCTTGTGGGTAAATGAGAAATCCCTTTACCATTGTGGCTAACATGAGCCCCGCCTCCTTTGTTGATTGTTCCAAGGTCAACTCCATCTTCTTATATTTCATTGGCACTTGAAAGCATCCCAAGAAGATGGAAGTTTTTCAATCAAGGCACCAGTCACAAATCGTTCTGGTAAAACCTTTTTTCTTTTGCTAGCTTTCCAACCAAGATTTGAAATTGATCAATTTGATTTGAAATGGTATCACTATCTTTCATAGTAAAATTTAGAAAGCTAGTCACCAAGTACTTATTTGAGACAACATCCTCAAGAGAGTACTTATTTACCAAAGCATTCCAAATCAAATATGCATACTCCAATGAACTATACACATGGTATAAGTCATTGGATAATGCATTCAAGATCCAATTTTTACATTGGTAATCCACTTGAATCCAAGCCACCCTTTTGCCCTCCTTTATAGTATCATTGTTTTTTTCCAGTATAGGTTCAGTCAAGGCAAATACCACCTTAATTTGGGCTAATGCAAACAACATCATTTGCCTCCACCGTTTGAATTTTTGACCTCCAAATTGCTCAATTTTGTCAAATTCAATGACAATCCTCATCTAACCCAAATCCTGGATAAGATCAGTTACCGACGAGATAACATTGGTGGGAATTGAATCAATGGTAGATAAATGAGGAATCCCCTTACCATTATAGCTAACATGAACCCCGCCTCCTTGGTCGTTGATTGTTCCTTCAACATTGATGTTTGAAGGATCTCCTATGTTGATAGTTTCATCAACTGCATTATTGTTCAAAGCATCACCTATGATAGTTATTGAAGGACCATTATTGTTGTTGGAGTCATTACCTCTGTTGAGACTTGCATCTCTAAAATCAATCATGAGATCTTACAACTATCAATTATCTTAAAATTATTGGGTAATTGTATTACAATTTATTACAAAAATAAAATAAATTACAATGCAAAGCTTTTGCAGTAGAAACTACTATGATGTTGTAGTATTGATTCTTAACTGAAATGAGACGGAGATAAACTTCAAATAGATGTTGAATCACCACTACAGCAATTGAAGAAGCTTCGATCATAATTGAGGTTGAGTCACACTTGTAGTGCTGCCTTTAAGGTAATTGATGCCCTCTACTGCCAAGAGTTGTTTTGCATCTCTACCTCCACGATAAAACAACCTTCCACTAGAAGATGAGACAGTTCTTCTAGTCCCTTCTAGGAGCAAAAAGTTACAACACAGCAGCCCCCTCTAACCTTACACAAAACTTCGAGAAAATAAAAGAAAGAGAAAGACCTGTATGATTGCAAAGAGTAGAAATAGATGGAATGTCAATGTGTGAATGAATATATCTACAATATATTTGGTTGGATTTATATAGACCCAAAACCAACCGCTGCATCCTTTTGGATTCCCCAAGAGTAACTTCCAACTAATGGCAAGTTAATTGGAGAATAATGTCATATGGACATGAAACGAGAATTAATTCAATAAATTGAATTAATCCTAATCAATTTCTTAACCCACCTCCCCACTTATGGTAGTGACCATGATTGGACTTTAGAGCACCCATATAATGACATTGACCATTTACCTTCATTTGACAATAACCTATGGCATGAATTGAGAATTAATTTTATAAATAAAACTAATCCAAATCAATTATCTTCACCCACTTTTCTACTCATGGTAATGGTCATGAATGGACTTTAGGGCTTCCATAGGGTGTTATTGACCATTTTCCACTACCTTGACCTTAAGAGTCCCACACTATTACAAGTCATAAAACACATAAAAGAAAAACCTCATTTTGAAATTTAATTATAATAAAATAAATATAAATTCTAACAGGAAGTGATTTCATAAATAATTTTTCGACCAAAAACAAAATGTTTGATAAATAATTTTACATGACTGTATTGTTCAAAGCAACCACGTCATCAACTAGATCAAAGAAATCAATTGCGACATATTGTTAAGCTTGGCAACACATCCATGTTGCCACATTTTTTAAGGTTGGCAAGCACACCATGTACCAATGGTGGACTTTACATCACCTTCCTATGACCTTCTTAAGGTTGACAAGCACACCATGAACTAATTGTGGTCTTGATTCTTGACTTGACCTTCCGATGACCTAAGGGATTGAGCTCTTCTGTGACGGAACACAGTGTCCGACGTGTATTCAACGGTTAGAAACACCTTGGCACGGAACCCAAGGCGATCACACGCAGCCCAAGGCATTACCAGACGTTGAATGCACACTGGACATTGTCTTGCACCACAAAGGAGCCAAATCCTAACCCAAGGGTGTCAATTCCAGGTCCGATAAGGAAAATTTGACATTGACCCACTTGGTTCATTTATTAAATATAATGGGCTCAAAACCAGCTTGACTAAAATCAGGTCGTTCTTGGTGCAAGGGTGCTACCCAATAAGGGCTTAATTGGGATTGACCAATCAATAGCCCGACTTAACCTAACATTTTTAAAGCCGATTTAGAGCATGTTTACTTTGCCTGGCACATATAAAGCCTGTTTATAGAAAAATGTCTCATTAGGCAGTTTAGGGTCTGTTTAGCTTGATTATTGGTAATATGATTAAAGACAGGTAACCATCCAACTGTTTATAAATAAGATCATGCCTAACCTATAGGACCGATTATTTAAATGTGTTGATCAGAGTGTGAGGTCCTAAAGTGGAGAAGACCGATTAGGCCCGACCAAAAATGAACATGGCCCTTTACTAGTTACTACCACCATTGTAGGTTTACAATGTAGGGGACATAGGTGATGTTAAGATGAGAAGGCATGGACACTACTTTTTAAGCTAGTATAACACTTTTTTATTTATTTTTTGTTGGCAAACAACTAATGTAACACTTGATTTTTATTTTTTCTAGGCTAACGAGGAACCCCTAGAACCTACCTGATTTTACGGTTTAAACCCTAAAGTAAACCTTGATTACACTCATTGACAAGGGCTTATATCCCACTGAAGAAAATTTAGCTGTTGCTCAAGTAGCTACAACCCATATGGTAGCCGAAGAAATAGAATATTAAAGAACATTTTAGAAAATAAAAAAAAACTAAAAAAATATTTATAAACCCCAGAGAGATTAATTATTCCATTTAATTGACTGCAATCCGTAGCAACCAATTTTTTTCGGTGCCACTAACCCAAGAGGGAAAGGGTGTCAATCGGTAAGGAACTAGGTATTCGGTCAAGTTTCGATTTCGGTTTCAAAGAGTGTTAGTGTGATTTAGAATCAGACCAGGTCCTATCTCGGTTATAAAAATTGATACTTCTACCGAACTTATCTGGTTCTAGTACAATTTTGGTTCCTATTCAAGTTTTGTATTCGGTTCTTATTTGGTTTCGGTATCCAGTTTTAATTCGATTTTGCTATGTATAAGACAAAATACAAATGCTCATTCACTAGGTTATTGGTCTTCCCCAACAAAAGAGAGTTTTAAACTTAAAGTATTATTATAACTAACTCTTTAAGACAATTTGAGTGATTAAGACTGTTTATTTTTTAAAAAGAGGAAAAAGTTATAGAAGTGTCGATTCTTGACATAGATCTAGATCCAGACCGAATCAAATTATAAACACTCATTTCAGATCTAAGATGTAATCATATTATAATTGATTTAATTTGATTCAAGATATTCAATCCGGAATTAGATTCAATAATCGATTTTGATTCCAATTTAACACCCTTACAATATGGCCCCGCCTGGCTGGGTGGCGTCCTAAGAGAACTCCCCAGAATAATGTTGTCATATAAGTATGGTTTTGCCCATAACTTTTAAGAGAAAATCCCAATCTTGTTTTGGGTTTCCTCATACAAAATTTTACAAAACATACGGAAATGGGGAATGGTAGCGTGTTTGTCGTTGTCTCCCCTGAGAATCAAAACAAATATGTACACTAGCTGCACATTGGGTGCTGGCCATATTATTCCTTCTTTTATCTTTAAAACCCATCTTCCCAACTTCTTGCAAACGCAAAATAGAAAGCCTTCCTCTTTTTTGGTGTTGTGCATATGATTCAACGTATTGGTACATGTGAGGATTTTAACACTTATTTCTCTAACTTGGCATTTAAAGGATGAGAAGAGATATATATGGATGCCAAAGGGATAAATGTTGAATCCTCATACATACGTCTGGCTGAATATATATGCGGAGAAGATTCATTTGTTAGAGAAATTAGTTGGAGAATCTCTCACTTATGGTTAATTATAGTATACAAACATATAAATTATGCATATTTATGATAATTAATGGGACATTCCCATTAAATGAGTCATAAATGGGAATAGAAGAGTACTTGTGTAGGTTGAGAAGAAGAACCTTTATCCCACATGCTCGAAGATTGGTCCCACGAACAAAATCAGCCCTCCAGAGTTTTCGGTAGTCTCTTACACGGATTTCATCCACAGCTCAGTTAGCAAACTATATTCTCATGTTATGTGACTGCTGGGATCATAGAGACTATTTATAGTTCACTCAACCCTAATTTCTTTCATAATAGTTGGGTTGAGCTTATTCCTATAAGTGGATCGAACCACAATGGGTCCAAATGGATCATCCACATTAGTGTGGCCTAAAACCCAACACCATTCTTCTAGTATCACTGGTAAGTAGTGGTTGTTCTATATTGGGAGCAAAATGGTTCAATAATTTTTTTTTTTTTTTTTCTGAGGAGGGTATTAGACATTGTCAATACAAATATCATAATGGATTAATCATATTGGGTGTATCGATATGATTTATGATTAAAAAAAAAAATCATATTCTTAGTGTATCACTCAATCCATTCTGATCAAGTATTAATATCAATGTCAATACAAATCAATCAATCTAATACCGATTCCTAAAACCTTGCTCCCTTCCCCAACAAATTTGGTATCCAAATATTGTTAAAACCAAGGCATGTGAGCATGGTTGTGGCATTGTTCCTTATTTTCATCGAAGTGTAAGTTGTCTGGTTGTTTGGTGTAGTATAGCATGAGAGAAGTGAGTGGGATTACTTAAGTTGAGCCTTATGGAGAATGGAGAGGGGATAAGGGACCATCCTAACACTAGTCCTCTTAATCTAACATGGTACGTAGAAATGTGCAATTTTAATCATAAAGAATAATAAGGTTATATTTACCGACAAAGTAAATAATAAATAATAAAGGTGATCCAATGAGAAGTGGATGATTGAATCGTCCCATACAGAGTGTTTAATGATGAGAGAATGAGGATGAGTTTCTAACTCAATGAACGGTTGTTAGAGAAGGTTATTGGTTCGACCCTCCTACATCCACCTTCTTAAAATTAATGATAAAAGTAATTATAATATTGTAATAATTGTGGCCCAAGAATCCCTGGTTGGCCCTAGTTGGTCCTTGTTTGATCCCTTTTTGGGTCTCTATGTGGCCCTCAACAGATCTTGTATGGCCTAGTAAACCTTGAACTAACATGAAAATAAATAAATAAATAGATAAATCGGAGAGAGTGAAGAATCCTTACATTGGCTTCATAGGGATTGTTTGCCCTAGAATTCAAAACTGAACGGAAAAATTATTTGTTTAACAAAAAAAATAAAAATAAAAACAGAAACTGATTTATTAAAAAATAAAAAGCCATAAAAAAACGTTGGTAAATTTAAAAAGAGAGAGAGAAAGAACGAAGAAACGCAAGCCAAGAAACCCCTTTCCACCGCCCCATACTTCATAGATTCACACATACCTTTGAAACCTTTGACCAGATATTATATACGATATACTATAGGAGACTGTGCACATAAGACTTCCAATGTGAAATGGTCCCACCAAAGCCCACGTCCCCACATATGCTTCTGTTCCCTATGCCCCCCAAACTTTTTACTTGCTGTTTTTTCGGTACTACTAATTATATTTAATATTTAAATATTAATTAATTAAGCCAATCAACCGAAGGTTGTTAGGACAACACGCACTTTACTCCTTAGATTATTTATTTGAATTTGAAAAAATATTAATAAAATTATCTAATCTTTTTTTTTTTTTTTTTTTTTTTTGTAGAAATAAAATTATCTAATTGCGTCATGTTAAAGGGTAATTCAAAATTAGAAGAAGAAGAAGATTTGAATTGATTACATACAATGATATAGATTTCAGCTTCAAATTCAATGATTTATCTTCTCGTATTTGTCCATGCATCTCTGTTGTTCTAAAATTCATGCACATCATTTCAATGGTTCTTAGTTTTTTCAGTAATTTAATTTATCACATAGTTAATTTATTTTTAATTAAAACTCAAAATTGGATATGTGAGGAAGGGATTTTTTTTTTCCCAGTAATGTGAGAAAGGGAACTTGAAGTCTACTTCTCTTTGAAACTAGCTCCATCCGAACTGCACCCGAAAGAAATAGACAATCCCAAAACCCTAAGAATGAACAAGTATCTATCTTCCACTTTGTAAGGAACTGGCAGTTGTACTTCCCATGTAAAGAGGTTGGGACTTAGGGATGGATATGGGTGTGGGTGTGCATAGGTGCAAGGTTCGTGGTTCCCCTTGTTGGGTTGGGGGGGGGGGGGGGGAAGAGTTGGGGTGGTTTGCAGTCTGATACTTCGTAACTTTGTAGTTGCTAGTTTGAGTTTATATATGATATATCATTTTGCTATACAATCGAAGAGGTATCATTTGGGGGATGTACTTTCAACTCAATGGCGGGCAATTGCATAATTGGGCGTAGCGTAAGTCTAAGGAAGATCACTAGCTTAACCTTCCCATCTTCGGGTTTGAATTGTTTGCAGTGAGCGGTGAGGTGTAGTAAGCATCCGAGCACATACCCCAAAGGGCTCTGAGCCACCCGATGATCACTGCACCAGTGCAATGGCTACAAACGATTTTCATGTCCTATCTCCTCACCATTCTTGAAGTAGTAGTGATGTATAGTAATTGTAGTAGGAAGTGTAGCCCAATGAACCCTCTTATCTAGCCCTTTGTGGGACCATCTCCCTAGGGAGAGAAAGAGGTATCCAAATATTTAACCCTCTTACCTAGTCCATAACAGGTAAATTTTAACAAAAAAAAAACAAATTAATCTTCATTAATATTTAAGTTACCAAATATTAAAAGGGAAAAAGCTCATCATATGGTGGATCACATAATTGTGATTTGACCTCAAAATTTGACTCTCTCTCTCTCTCTCGAAATCGTTCTATTCAACTAACATCGTAGTAATTTACCAAAAGAATACAACTATAGTGGTACAAGTGGAAGAGGCATGCCTATATAATGCACATTAAAGGGAGAGGGTCTCTCTCTCCGGCTATATATATATATATATATATATTTTTTGGTACACTCTCCTATTAATTAACATCATAGTGCAAGTGGAAGAGGTATAAGTATATCCATAATGCATGTACGAGAAAGGGAGAGGAGAGGCACATATCATGCAAGGTGAATGCAAGATTCATTCGTCCTAGAATTAATAGAGTTACATTACCACATAAGCTCTATACTCATTTAACCACTAAAAATGCATTCAAGACAAAAATTTATTACATGATGAGACATATGGATGAGAATGTGAGATGGATCCCAATTTTTTTTTTTCTTTATCAGTAATAGATAATTTCATTGATAAGAAGATCACGATTAAGCCGAGGCATCCAAGAGACACATATCCTAAATCCAAGGAATGACATTAACATCGACCATCCACATAGCAAACCACATAATTCATCAAGGGAGACCTCTCTCCACACCTATAAAAAATTTTTGACCTATTTTAATAATAATGCTTCAAGATCAAGGAGCACTATGATCTTAGAAACATCATGAGAAAAATCCCTAACAAGTCCATATCATGATTCATGAAAACTACCCTTCACCAACCCTCATAGAACATATGGAATAGAGTCAATTCTTAGTCACATGGACAAAGTAGCTAGGGACAAAGTAGGTAGGGATTGAAGATGAAGCAAATACTACTAATGAGGCCTGGCCCAATTCTCTTCTCTGAATAACCAGCCAACCAGGTATGCACAAAAATTTAGGGCATTCTGTAAATTCACTCAATCCCAAAACTATGAATGAATTGCCTTTCGAAAGCGCCCTAGCCCACATACTGCTTCTATACTCTTAAGATCTTTTAAGTCCTCTCTATCCAAGTGATTTGGTTTGAACTGAAGAATCACAAAAGGATGCATCCACAATGTAAATCCATCCACAGGAGAGAGAGAGAGAGATGGACTTGCTGAGACTTAGTCCTAATCAATGAAACCGAATCAAAATCAAAAATCGATGTGTTTATTGGATCATGTTGCATCAAAGCCAATATGACATTGAACTGAAATTTAAAAATTTGATCAAAACTAATATAATCTGATACCAATCTAAAATTCATAAAAATTTCATATTTTTCATTATGCCGAAGATAGTCTACATGGTAAAGTGATGAGAAATGAAACCAAATCAAAACCAGTGCATCTTATTGGATCATGTTTTGAACTCACTCATTCTTAGATTGAAACTGATGAAATCGAGATCGATCCACTCAGACACGCACTCCAAGAGACTCCTCAATAATGAGATATGCTGGAGCGGATCTCCTTCCTATAATGGTAGGGTAGTAATATTGACTTGTGAGCTTCATAATCAAAACAAGATAAAATAATAATCATTACAATGAATCGTAATAATTAATGTAACTAATTGATTAATTAAAGAAAGAAAGAAGGTTTTATGTAAATTTGTGTTCGTATATAATTATGCCTTCCAACCATTAAATGAAGGTAGAGGTAAAAATATAATAACACATCCTTCTCTCTCTTTTCAATCTAACGGTTGAACGCACATCACATATGTACAAGTTTGGTGCATAAAACTTTTTGGCTTGAAAAATTTTCAAAAACAGTGAGGGAATTTTTTCATTTTTATATTAACATAGCTACAGACACGTGTGAGAGTTAGGTTCACAGTTCACACGTCACACGTCACAGGAATCCAAAACAAAGGGTGGCCCAGTAAGGCCCAACAAGTAAAAGCCTGAAAACGGCAAAAGGAAAAACCAAAAGAAAATAATTATGAAAGGAAAGAGGTGCAGACACAGTTTGGCTTATTAATAACTGACCGTTATTCTCTGCCCTAATCAATGAGACATCAGATCTCGTCGGCTAAGACAACACGAGAGAACGCACGGTCAGCCTCAGGCCCTCAGCGGGCAACCCGTTCGAATGCATGTGCTGACGTCAGGTAAGTCGATTTCCTTCACATTCTCTTCAATTCTTTTGGACCTGTCGCTTTCAAGTCGAGCCCCCAACCCTCCCTTCTCTTCTCTACTAATTAAACCCTGTGTACCACCCCCACACTCACTTCTCCCTTCACACTTTGCACCTCTCTCTCTCTCTCTCTCTCTCTCTATCTCTCTTTATGGGGAGAGAGAGGGACAGTTCTTCAGGTTGCAGATAAGAAAGTTGGAGAGAAGTTTATATACAGTAAGTGAGGAGACCTCAGGCTTTGATTTTAGAATAATGGAGTTTTTTTTTTTTTTTTTTTTGGGTTTCTGTTAAATGTTTTGATCTAATGGGTTACATTTCTACAAATCTCTCTCTTTCATCCCCTAAAAAAACCCAACCCTAATATAGTAAATCAATATTTTAAGGAAAATCAAGAACTGAGATTTCTGTAATATTTCCAGTAATATGCTCTTTCCTTTTTTTTTCTTCTTCTGTTTTTTCTTCTTCCTTTGCTGATCTTCAGTTACTACAGTCAATTTCTCTAAACTAATTTTTCTGTTTTTCTCATTTTAGGTCAGCCTGGTTACCCAAGAATTCCATTATCATGTATGGGTTTAAAGCTTCAAGTGTCAGAATCTTCTGCAGGAATGGAAACTTCTTTGATGAGATCTTAACCAACTTTTGGTTTCTCACTCTAGATTTTCCGATTTGGTCACCTTGATTAGGTGCTATCCTACCTGAGCTTTTTCTTTTCTCTTTCTTATCTTTTTTTTTTTTTTTTCTTAAATTAATGTTTCTCCTATGTGTCTTCTTGACCTTGTAAGACCTTTTTTCATAGTTGTCATCTTCATTCTCCATTTTGTGATTAACTCTCCATTATCAGCTACAGATGGAGGTTTTAGTTTTAAACTTTCCCTGTACCCGCCCAACTCACCTTCTCTCTTCCTGTCTATCCCTCCTGAGCTTTTCCTTTCCCTTGTTATTGTTTAATCAGATTAAGTTGAAACCCATTTCTCTATGCATTCCTCGTTTAATCTCTGGAAGTGGAAGAAAAACAAGAAAGGTGATGAGGCTATGAGACTGTGAGACTATTCGTTGAGATGTACTCAAGAGACCCAAGAAAATAGCCTTGTACTGCTTCTGATGACTTGTTTTAATTTTCTTACTTTTTAAGATTACCTTTTTGGTTTGTTTTTAGGGCCTCTGATGTTCTTTGTATTATGCGTACAGAAATATGCGTTTTGCAGACATCAATTTCGTTGTTTTATATGCTGTTGTCTGATGAAATAATACAGAGATTTATTCTCTCAGATGTGTGAGAAGTCTCCTCGTGACTTATTGAATGTACAGCATCTCCACTGTATTATTGCTCTCTCTCTCTCTCTCTCTCATACACACACATAAATTCCCTTATCCTATCTAGCTCTGTGGTTTATGAGGTAGAAAAAACTGTTGTAGCCATTAGGGTTACGATGTCTTGTACTCCATCATTTACATAAGTGGGTTGATTACGAACTTTAGATGTTTTGTAGTATATCGTTTACATAAGTGGTTGATTTTGAAGGGTGATGATTGGTTGGAAGTAAATTACCTGTATAGGGTTTCGCTAGTTACAATGTCTTGTATTCCATCACTTTACATAAGTGGGTTGATGTTTTGTATTACGTCGTTTACATAAGTGGTTGACTTCGATTTCAATTTCGAAGGGCCATGATGGGTTCGAAGGGTAAATTACTCATATGGAGTTTCACTATATATTTGTAGTAAGATTTTTTTTTTCTACAATTAATTATAGAGGTGTGAGTGTGAGAGTATAAATTTATTCTTCATTATAGCTAGTTCTCATCTTACCATGAACGATCTCATCTTACCATGAACGAAGACAGACAATCTTGTAAAATCACGGAAATCTTTGTGTGGAATTGTGTGCTTGTTTGAGAATCCAGTGAGAGTTTTCCCATCATTTAATTGTCCTCTCTTTTGGTCCCCTCTATCTTTTAATTCGTTTGTTTTCTTCTCTCATGCAAATGAGAGTGATTAATAGGGACCCAACAAGCGACACCATAATGGCAACCAGTACAGATTACAGACTAGAGCAGACTGAAGAGTAAGAGAAGAAAGAGAGGGAGAGGGAGAGGGAGAGAGAGACTGAACAGTAAGGTCAAGGACTCAAATCTTTGAATGGGAGATGAATCTAATGATATCAACCATAGCAGGCAGAGCAAGACTTCATCATTACTGATTACTTCATTAGCTAAAAAGCCCAAGTGAGTGTGATGGTACTGTACTATGATAATGGTGTTAGTTTGAAACTTTTAAAAGCTATATAGATCACATAATGGTGTAAAACTAACAAAACCCACCACCATATTTATAATGAGAGTAGCTTTTGTTGTAACGGTAGGAAGGGGTAAAGATAAAGTACGAGATCCATGAGTTTCTTCACTAATAGTTTATGGAATTGACTTGGCAAAAAGAGAAAAGATAAAACTACCGTTTGATGACATAATGGTTAAATGGAAATAGGACGGAAAAAGATGAAGTGCAGAGATAATTTTATAAGACAAAAAGGAATGATGATTCACACAAGTGGGTCTTGTCGTGGCCTTCTTGGGTTTTGCAAAGCTAACATCTTATCGTCCATTTCCTTCTGGTGGTGTTGACATTCATTAACAGCACAACATAGAAGACCACTAAATATTGTTTGATTCTCAGAAGGCCAGTAAATCTTATCCCTTAAGAACACATAGTGAAAAAATCAATGTTGTAGAAAATAAGAGCTTAAATCGATGTAGAAAGTAATGAAAGGCGCAAAGTAAATAAAGATAGATTTACTTTGTTTGACAAGATTACTTAAGTTCTTGATGAGATGAAATCTTCTTCATTATCAATGGAGGGTAAGATTATAATGGTTTGTTCTTACATATCTCTCAGATAATTATAAAGAAAAAACCATCACTATAAATTTTAAACCCTACAAAACTAGTCGTTTTGTAAGAATTTCAAGGTGGCACCAATTTGTCCCTTCGCATTGAGGGTTGGGACTGAGGATTGGCTGTTCTGATATAACTAATATGAATTTAAAAAAATTCAATTCTATAAATTGACTTATAAGGTGAGACAACCTAAGACTATATTAACCCACAATAAATGTTTTTTAAAATCGATATGGATCAACCCTTATATTGATTGATGTGTATCATAACAAATACCCCAACATATACCCAAAAAAATACACACACAACCTCTCTATTTTTATGCTATTTCCGTGTCTGATTCCCTCCATCTTTTCTGTTCAATTGATTCTTTAGTCTTCCCGGCCATGGCATCACCCCCATGTGTTGAATAGAGAGAGAGAGAGAGAGAGAGAGAGAGAGAGAGAGAGAGATCTACTTTTTACAATGAATATGTATATGATAAATGATGGTATCATGTGCCTGCCATGAGATTTGTTAAGGATTAATTTTGGTTGCTTAACATGAGGTGTCGCGCACTATTTAGACATCTTTTCCATGTCAAATCTATCTTGGGCTAAGGGTAATAACGTGCCCTTTTCATTTGCTTCTTTCTTGACTTCTCTTTACTCCACTTTGATTTTACGGGAGTAAGAAAAGAAAATAAAAAGAACCCAAAGGGCAAAGATAGGTTTATATATTTTTTTGGAAAAAATTATTATTTTTTTTTACTTTAGGACTTTTGGACATGGTAAAGGAATAATTCTTTCACCTAGGAAAGTTGGCACATAAATTTGGGAGAAAGTTTGTTCCACCCACGCGTGGTCATTTAAAAAAAAAAAAAAAAATCTGGTTGATTGAATCAAGTCATTTCAAATTGGAATCTATTGTGATTGATCCTGAATCTGGGTGTTTTTGGAAGGATCGATTTAGGGTCTTTATGATCAATTTTAATCGATTTTGATCAATTCAACTAATTCGAGTTTGAAATACCTGTCCATGGTAGAAGAGCTCACTCCCAGATCATTATTATTCCTCCTTACTTATTCAAAGTCAAAAAGAACCTTTTCCCCTCATCCTATAACAATAATTTCCTTCATGGTGGGTGAAGGGAAACTACCTCCTCAACTTTAAATCCTTGTATATGCCTATGTTGTTATTTTAATTTTAATTTTTTTTTTTAAAGAAGAAAGAACTATATAATAATAATAATTAGGAAGAAAGAACACTATCCGCTAGTGCAAGTATACACCTTGACACAATAGGTGTGGAAAGACCATGCTACCCCTGTATGCCCTCCCATTGGTCCATGTGTTTGCATATCTCTTGCCTTAATAATTATATATACAAGAAAAGAAAGAAAAAAACAGGTTTTACTTTGTGTATCCATGATAGGTTAGCATAACTAGAAAACTATATTTTCACTCAATTGACTCACCCAAGACAAGTAAAAAAAATAAAAATCAGACATTCAAATATAAGAAATGA
>NC_056558.1:10171415-10208915 GCF_013358625.1 Macadamia integrifolia | reverse complement strand
GCAAAGTTGGTGGAAAAAGAATTGTCTGTCTTACTTTTTTGTCTTTTTAATATAATGTTTTTTTTTTCAATGAAAGTAAAATCCTAAGAGGATGAATGTTAGAACATTATTTTGTCACTCTTGTTGGTCTATTTCCCAGTGTCGCTTCATTGGAAAAACCTCTCCCATACAACAAATACCAAAGAGGTATAGGAGAGATATAGCAAAGTTGGTGAAAAAAGAATTGTAGTCTTACTCTTTTGTCCTTTTAATATGATGTTTTTTCTTTCAATGAAAGTAAAATCCATTCATTAAAATCCTAACATTTCGCATGTTGCTCAAGAAGGGTACAAAACACTTATAAGTGACAACTCTTAAAAATGATATAATAGTAACTTCCAAATTACATGACAATCCTATTTTACTTATAGAAAAAGGGCTAACCCTATTTAGTTGCGATAAAGTTGAGTTGTTGGGGGTAAGAGAAAAGCCAATAAAGAAATGTTGCAACTTTTGAATTGAAGACTTCGGCTAGAACAAGATGCACCTTTTATGTTACGAGTATATACAATAGGGGTGCAACCCAGTTGGACCGGGATGGGTTTTTTATAACCCGACACAGCCCTAGGTCCCCTTAACATAGCTCACAGCCGGAGGTTGGGTTGAGATATCTTAGCCCAGGCCCAACTCTATCAAGTTCATCCCAACCTAACCCTGATTGACACTACCAAACCCTATTTATTATGTATAAGTATAAAACATGGGAAAAAGAAGGTTGCTTGGTCACGTAGCCCTTGTGTCCAGACACATGAGTGTACGAAATTACTACTCAAGCCCCTATGAAATAAAAACCCCATCCATGTATATGCCCTTGTGTCATCGGCTCATGCACTAGTACAAGGGCTATGCGAGTAGACGATGATCTCTTGCCCATATATTATATATTTATGCATATAATAAATATAATGAAAAATTTCTAATCAAAGTTGATGAAAAGGAAGTTAAAACCTTACTTTTTTGCACTTTTTGGATTACATACTGCTTCTTTCAATAAGGGTAAAATAATGTCATATTATATATATACAAGGTCAGGTTAGCCAGGCCAGGCTTAGGCCCTAACCTAGCCTCAGTCCATGCCTTGACCGACCTCAGGCCTAAAATCCTTACTCTTGATCTAGCCCACGGGCTGAAAACCCAATTTAGATACTGTCGGGTTGAGGTGAGTATGGGTTGGCTCATGCTCAAACTCGTTGGGCCAAAGTTGCACCCTTATAAATACACAATAAGGCTCCGTTTGGTTGCAATGGGAATTTAAAGGGAAGGAAAATGAAAATTTTCATACTTTAAAAAGAAATGTTTATAATCATTATCCCATGTGATTGTATAAACTACTTAATTTTTTTAACCATATTTAGTAATGAAATATTTTACATGTAATTTTTATTTTACATATTATAGCAAAGGGTTTTGGATGCAAAATAAAGTGAAAATTTATAATTAAATATGGAATGATTTGAAGTTAATGTTAAAGTCACATGGGTAATGATTACATTAATTTATTTTTTTAATATGAAAATATCACTTCCCTTCCCTTTAATTCACCTTACAACCAAACATAGCTTAAAGGAAAAGCAAACCATAAAATGTAACTAGGTATCTCCAGCCTCCTTGGTATTTATCCAACACCCCTCGTAGAAAAGATCTAAATCTATTGAGTCTTAGTGCAATTGATGAGGTTGTGGTATAAATATTTGATAAGACCACTCACTAGAAAGTCTCCAATTCAAGTTTCCTGACTGTTATCTCTCCCCCGCTCCTCCTCTCCCCCTTCTAAATCTATAATTGTATCCATCTTAAAAAAGAAAAAAAATTTATTGAAGTCCCATGTGCATCGAAAAAAAAAAAAAAATTACACGCTAACTAGTTAATCTTCCTTACTCTTGTTATTTTTATGGTTAAGTGGTAGATGGTGACTGGTGAGGTGGTGGGCCTCCTAATCAAATAAGTCCTTGACCCCATAAATAGCTCAGAATTTTTTTTTTCAAATTTAATAATCAAACCTTCATACTAATCAAATTTAATCCAATTACTTCCCATTTAAATATAAGTTTAGTTTAATACTTCAATCCGTTACCTTTCTTTAAGAGTGGGATCAGATGAGTTTTAATAGGAAAAATATGGAGTTAGGAAATAGAAAGAAATTGGTGGTCAAGCATTTGCTACGCAGCTAAGTTGTTAACTGCAAAGTCAAGCGCTCAAGCGGACAAAAGTTAGGACATTGTTTTTTGGGTGCAAGCAGACAAAAGTTAGGACTGAGACATAATAAAAGACTGTTGAGGAAAGAGAAGGGGTATGAGGTAACTAAATTAAGGGCACGTGTTATTTTACTGGTGGACCAATAACACATTATTTGGTTTGTATACTTATATTTATTATGCGATTAGGTTGATCAGGACCTTCATCTAAGGAAGCGTGTAATTTTATATTCTCTAAATATGATTTGACTTATGCGAAGCATGAAAGTACATGACTAATAAAACCCAAGGCTTCAATACCCATTAAAAAAAAAAGGAATAAAATTGAAAATTTATGGACAAATAGATCCTAAGGTAATTTTAATTCAAATTCACATTTTATAGTTTCAATTTAAGCCAGAGTTTGTCAAATAGCAAAATAGAACCTTATGAATAGACATGCCTGGATTTACAGAGGAAGCATGCCAAGATATGTAAGGACTTTAAAGATGTAAGTTTGGGCTTGTGAACTTGAGGCCGCTTTGAGCCCAATAGGGCATGCTATAGGTTTGGGTTTTAGCCTGTAGGTATAGTCGTGGCTGAGATTTCCAATCTCAGGGTGCCTGGGCTAAGTCAAGCCTTGTTGAGGCCTCATCTGGGCTTGGCCTATGAAGAAATATATATGAGAAAAGCGAGGTGTCTAGGCTGTGTGCGCCTGTGCATAGACGGGTGAAATGATTGTCCTATCCCTTATAAAATGGAAAATCTCACATTTTATTGGATTTCTCCTGGTGTTCCCTCATTCGCCCCCATGTTGTTGGACTAATTCAATTGGGTAGACTAAGGTTTCTAATACCTTTCCTAGATCATAACTTGACATGTACCAACTAGATGAATCGTGGAGTCAACTTTGGTTTTGCAGGTCTTAAACCCTTATCTAGGTGGCGATTTTGTTTTATTCCTTCCACTTCCTTTAGGAAAAAGAGCAAGGTACACTAATGAGAACGTTAATGTAGACCAAACTTTGTGACAAGAGTTCTTTTCCTCTTTATTGAGTTAGAATCTAAAATTTGACATTTTACTAATCTAAGAAAATATCCCTTCTACCTCATAATCAGAATTGCAAAATAACCTTTTACAAGATGCAGACTTTCACCAAAAAAAAAAAAAAAAAAACTAGACAAATATTCTTTCTATACTTCCTAGACAGCAGGGGATATAGCCTTAATTTAATATTCTCATATTAAAAAAAAAAAAGGCAATTTATATTAGAGAAGGATAAAAGATGAACAGTCAACAAAAATAAATAAGGAAAAAAGTGGATAAAAGATGAAGAGTCAACAAAAATAAATAAGGAAAAAAGTCAACTTTCTTTGTTTATAAGTGTAAGATGACCTTGCAAGTTGTACTTGTCTTCCTCCGATTCTACGACTCCCTGAAACCCCGACATCTTACACTATTACTATAAAATTTACTCCTTTTCTCTCTCTCTCTCTATAAAAATTCTCTCATTGTTTGTCTTTACTTGGTCTTATATTATATTGTTCAAGTCTGCTTCCCTGCCTTTACTTCTGTTAAATATCCACATTATAACCCTGTGTTGTGCCCAGTTCCTTCCTTTCTTGGTTGCTGCTCGCTTCCCTTCCTCCCTTGTTACTATTACAGAGATACGTAGTACAAACCTTTCTTTTTCTTTATATATGTACTAACTATACATACATTAGGTAGGAGACAAACAAAACCAGAGTAGGAAACAAAGAGAGAAGAGGGAACAAGAGAGAAAGAAAAGGCAGCAGGAATTAGCTAGCTAGGTAGCAATGGTGGTGGTGGCCTCTCCTACAAGAATCGGTGGCGGCGGAGGCATCGGAGTTGGAGGAGGAGCAGTACATATTCCGGTGGTGGATCTTTCAAGGAAGAGATCGCAAGTGAGGGAGCTTATCGTCAAAGCCTGTGAAGAGTATGGGTTCTTCGAGGTGGTGAACCATGGTGTCTCAAAGGATATCATTGGTAGAATGGAGAAAGAAGGGTTCGACTTCTTTCATAGACCTGCCCTGGAGAAACAAAAAGCTGGACCTGCTAAACCTTTTGGATATGGTAGCAAGAACATCGGCTTCAATGGAGACGTGGGTGAAGTTGAATATCTTCTCCTCCACACCAACCCTCTCTCCATTTCTCAAGCTTCTAAAGCTATTTCCTCTGACCCCTCCAATTTCAGGTTCTAACTTCTAACCCTTTCACCTACATACTCCATTACCTTAACCCTCTCTCTCTCTCTCTCTCTCTCTCTCTCTAGCTGGGTAGCTGAGAGGGTGGCTTGGGTTTTCTTCCTTTTATTTTCCATTTAATTGAATGAGAAATAAGAGGGTTGGAGAAAATCTTCTTGATTTGCCAAGGTTGTGGCAGAGTCAGAGCGTGGCAATTGGATATGCTTTGAGTCTGGATCAGGTCCCCCACCATCCATCCGTCCCAGCGTTGATGTGCTTAATGTGAAGACATACAAGTTCCTATCAGGTCCCCTTGTGGGGAAGGTGGGACGCATCAATGCTGGGATGGAGGGTGGATATGCGTCCCCACCCATCCCCACATAAGGATGTGAGCTAAATTCGAGAGATATTTAGACATCTTCTCTTCTTAATGGTTAGTTTTGAAGAATTGAGTTCTACCCTTATCCCATAGTTGAGAGGATCTAGACAAATATCCTTAGGTCACCCAGCCGTAAAATCACTCTCTAAAATCACTCTCTGATCTCTAAGTTCAAGAGGAATTTTATTCTAAATCTTTTTAAATCTTAATTTATAAAAAATATATATGAAAAAAAGGTTGAGTATGTCATAAGTATATTAATAGCCATTGTGTCTGTCTTTCTTTTTCCCTTTTTTGAAATAACCTTCATGTTTTTTTTTGAATGATACTCTATCATGAGATCATATTGATGTGATCACGTACTTGATATGGACGGCATACCCATCCCTCTGCCAAAATATATATTAATATATCCATCTATTTTTTCTATATCCATCTATTTTTTCTTGGAGGAATCAAAGGAGATGAGTCGTTTTATCACAAGGAACCCATGCCAACAAAGTAAATAGGAAACTGATTAAAACCCAGGAGTGACAACTGAGAGATGATATCAACCCAGTGTTCAATCAAATCAAATCACAAAAAAAGAGAATAGGAAGATTTTTACCAATTTTTGAATGATGGGTACATACCCAATAGAGTAAGCAATGACAGAAGCCTGCTTTCACTTGAGTGAGATAGAAGGATGTGAAGGTAGACAAGACTGGTGGTCCGGTACGGTAATACTCTGTGACTCTCTCATGGTGGAGAAGAAGAAGCTAGAGATATTTTAAAGAATCTTTTTCTATATTAAGAAGCTTCCCACTAATTAGGATTTATTTGCCTTTCCTCTTTCAGCTCTGTGGTGAAAGATTACGTAGAAGCAGTTAGAGATCTAGCTTGTGAGATACTAGATCTGATGGCAGAAGAGTTGCGGGTCCCTGATAAGTCATTCTTCAGTAACCTCATCAGAGACGTTGATAGTGATTCACTTATCAGGCTCAATCATTACCCATCAGGTAGGGACATTAAGGATCATCGGGTCGGGTTCGGGGAACACACTGACCCACAGGTTCTCACCCTCTTGAGATCTAATGAAGTGGGTGGCCTTCAGATCTTGTTGGAGGATGGTGTTTGGGTTCCTGTCCCTCCTGACCCTACCTCTTTCTACATCAATGTGGGCGATGTTTTACAGGTTAGTGCTTCTGCTCTTTTTTATAGTACCATTAGCCAATCTAAATTTGCCGGTATGTTCCGCCAATGTGTATCGGTATATATTGCCGGAACCTGATACCAAATGGCGGTTTTAATTATCGGTATTGATAGGTAGTGGTCTGATTCAAGATAAGAATTTCACGTTTTGTTCGTATATGCCAAGAGATTGATCGATACAAACAAAAAGTGACCCGAATACATCTGATACATATCGGTGTCAACTGACTGATATGGGTAAGTTTTGTTGGACATATGAGTAGCTCTATATGAAAGTTTATAAAAACTTGGACACCTACTCCATAAATGATTTATTTTTAGGGGGTGAGCTTCTCGTGCTGATGGCAATGCCGAAAGTGGGGTAGTTTCTTCCCTGTGTGGTTTGTATTCGTCTGGGTATTGTCCAAACGTTCATATCTGTATTTATTTTATTTTTTCAATATATTTTATAATCATTTAATAGAAAAAAAAAAAAATTACTCAAGTCCGGGCAGGATGGAAAAAAATCCCTTGATAAGATCTCAGTTCCACCCATGCTCCCATTGGACGAGAAAGGTTCCTCTCCCTTATAGGTAACACCCCACTCCAACTCATTTCACATCGATCGTGTGGAGTGTCTGAAGACTCGGGACAACATTCATGGGGTGTGGTCCCCACACCTCATGAACTGTGTAGATTCATCGTGGACACCCTTTCTTTAATGACTAGCTTTTAAAAATGAGTTCAATCCAATATTATGGAATAAAAACATTCATAACTTCTTGCATATTCACATTAATTGATTGATTAAGCTAGGTAGGAGAAAATTGAAAACTTAAAAATGGATGCTTTCAGGTGTTGACGAATGGGAGATTTGTGAGCGTGAGGCATAGAGCCATGACGAACACCACAAAGAAATCAAGGATGTCAATAGTATACTTTGGGGCGCCACCCTTGCATGCATGGATTTCTCCTCTTCCACAGACTGTCACAGCAGAGAAGCCCAGCCTTTACAGGCCCTTCACTTGGTCTGAGTTCAAGAATGCTGTTTATTCTCTACGCCTTGGAGACTCTCGTCTTGACTTCTTCAAGAACCTTCACCCTTATCCCAATTATGACTTGTCTACGTCCTTGTCTTCTCCAACTGAATCATCTATTCTCTGATTTCCATCTCTTTCTTTTTTAATTTCTTGTTGTAAATAAAAGTGGAAAGAATATGTTGGAACTTGGAAGCAAAGGGCCATCTAATGGGGAGAGTTTTGCCTTGGTTCCATCCCCTCCCCATTTTTTCTTTGAAGAATTTGTAATGGTTGTGTAACGAAGATGGTGCAAGTTAATGTATTTGGGGGACTTATATAACATATTAAAAGATGTTTTTAGCAATTTGAGACCTTTTTGTTGTTTGGGTATATGTTACTTCTTATATACTATAAAGAATTTTTTTTTGTTTTCCAACCAGTCATTTAAGTTTTCTTGTTTGAATTGTAGACCTTTGTAAGTTTGAACTAGTAGGCGGAGAGACTCCAAGATATACAAAGAGGATTATAAGTTCCTGCTTTGATACTATGTAAAATTCTGAATTCCAAAATTCAAACTATTAGCTAAAGGGATTTTTAAATGTATATATAGGACTAAATTCCCACATAAACCCAATTACACAACAATACCACCTGCCTCAGTAAAAACCCATCTCTAAGAAAACATCTTTAACAAAGATAGAAAGTAGAGCTCTAATTCCCCTAGCTCAAATAGATCCTCACTTTTGACAAGAGAGAGAGAGTGAGAGAGAGAGAGAGAGAGAGAGAGGATGGGGATGGGCTGTGGTGTTGGTACATTGTACATTGTTACTGTTCCACTTCTATTGATGGACAAGTCTCTCATGCTTCCAACGCAGCCAGCTAATGCCAATCTGTTTGTGACATGAAATATCGCAATGTGTACACAATAATCATCATAATAATTATCAATTGTTAGGTAGGATAGGACAGTGCCTCTTTGCCATCAACTTCACCCCCCTCCCTCCCCTCTTTTTTGGCATAACCCAAATGGGTCTCTCAGATAAGCTGGAGGGAATGAAGAAAAAAAAAGTATAGGATGCTTAATCACACAGTTAATGATGTCAGCCAACTCCAATAAAAGTTGGTTAATGATGTTAGCCAACTCAAACTAAGGTTTGTCAAAGAAAGTAGACTAGCTACTTATTAATAGATTAGCAACATAATTTAGAGATGATAGATTATAAATCATACACGGCATCCATGACTTAGATTCCAAATTACGTGGGTTGCACTCAGCCACCCAAAGTCATGATCACAATTGGACCCACACATTCATAATAATTTCTATCCCTATATCTATATTTATATCTATATCTATCTATCTATCATTCTATCTTTCTATCCATCTATTCAAAATATGTTCTCAACCTGTAACTAGAGTAATCAACCAATATTGTAATATTATATCATCTACAAATAGTGAATCATCCGGATAAGTCATGCTCTATTGCATTAAGATCTACCAACTTATCCATTTCATATTCAGGATATTAGATCAAGTTGAGAGACATGTGAAGGAACATTTGAGGATATGGTTGATCTACCTCTAAACATTAAGGAGGAGTTAGTCATAGATGCAATGTCTTGGCCGAGGTTTAGATATTTTTAGTTTATGTTAGATCAATGGCCTGCTGATGGCAATGCTGGGTTTCCTTTTTCTGGCTAGATCTTTTCTCGCTGATCATCTTTTATTATTTTTTTTATTCCTTTTGATACAAATCTGATCTTTTAACCAAAAAAAGAGTGACACGTGAAGGCTTCAATTGGCCTAGTCATTTTTGTTGTAGATAGCTATGATCGAATCTCACCTTCAGAGTGCTCTTGCTCTGTTTGCACAGCTCTCTTGCATTATTTGGCTCCTTTCTCCCCCTAATTAAAGATGTTGTGACCCATCTTTTCTCTCTCTCTCTCTCTCTCTCTCTCTCTCTCGGCTTGCATGCGTGCGTGAGTGGAGTTGTCCAACGCTCAATGACTCAAGGTAGGAAGGCTTAGATGGCCAACCCCAGAAAAAACTTTGTTTGGGCACAAATTGCGTGAAAGTAATTTCACGTGCAGAATAACTTTCATGACAAGAACATGTACTTCCAGCCATTCTTTCTCATGTTCCCATTTTGTCCTTTGATCTCTCATCTTGATCTACCTTTTTCTCTCTTTAGTGGCCTTGTAAAACAGTAAAAGTGGAAAATCATTTTGATGTTTTGGGTATTTCCATGAAATTATCAGTAACCCCTGGATTCCACCATATATTTATATGGGACCGGACAACTATATATATATATATATATATAGATAGATAGAGAGAGAGAGAGAGAGAGAATGGCATCCTTGGTGTTGTTATTGGAAGCTTTGATTATGAAACGATGTCACCATTGTCTCCTTTCGGTGCTGAGAGAGGGGAGCATGAACAGGGAAGGCCGACAGGGTGAGGTAGATGACGGAAATCTGCATAATTACCAATCTAATTCTAATTCTAGTATGGCCACCATGGTCATCACAACTACAAGAACATCAACACCAATAACAGTGCAGTACTTTGGATTTCACCAGCAACAGCAGAGGCAGCATCGCACTTTTAAGGGTCCCTTTGTTGCTGTTTACAGTAGAGATGAGATGTACCTCCAATCTTGGAGAATCTCTGAATGCTGGCTTTAGGGTAGAGTTATATAACCCTTCTATCTTCTAGTGTGATTCATCTAAATTTTATCCTTTTTTCTTCTTTCCTTCCAAGTCCACTTATAACTACTAATGTAGGCATGCTTATGTGATTATGGTACGGAAACTTAGTTATATTACATTCAACCAAAAGAAATTGTAAATGACTTCATGAACCTAAAAAGTAGTGAGAACTTAAAAAAATGGTTAGTTGGGGTTGAGTCGTGTCACTGGTCATTCTCCTTAAATTGTCTCTACTTGTTTCTCTAGTAGTCTTTGAATTCAAGAATCCATACAGGTGCCTTGCCAAGGCGTGTATGCACTTGTGTAAGACAACCCTAAACCCAACACTCAAGTAGTTCAGACTAGCTCCTTCCATGGATCGAACCATCATGTAATTCCCGAGTTTGGATCGTCTCCCCATGTGATGGTCACTTCCATACATGGGATCTCATTGTCCACGGAATATCAGACTATGAGTCAATGATGCTTTAATTTCTCTAATTCATGGTCTAGATACCCCTTGAGCGATGGAATCCCATGTGAATAGAGTAACTCCTTCCCAACGTGGGAGTGGATCCCTTTTTGGTTAACACTTGAGAGAGAGAGTAATTTTTTTTTGGTTATGCATTTAATGTTTAAAAAAGCTTATGAGGATTCCATGCACAGTGGATCTACCTTAACAAGTTAAACCTTTTTTTGAAACAGTTCATTGTCAGCAATCTAGGAACCCCCCAACCCCAGTTAAATTGGACTTCATGGGAATAAAAGTTTCCTTGAAGGAAGGAATTATCTTGAGACTATGATGCAACAAAATTGAGTTTTCTGATTCTGATTATATGCCAGATTCTTAAACCCCTCTTTTGTATCGACCATGAATGCACTTGGATCTTCAAATGAATGAATGCTTAAAAAGGCAAGCAATGCAGTGAACCAGAGATGTTTCAAATGAATAAGAAGAAGAATACCTGCATCATTCGAGTATTATTTCCAGTAAACATGGATCAAATCCATGAAAATGGCAGCAGCATCAAATGGTACATAGGTCGCAAAATTATTATTGTTACAGTATCCAAGAAAAATTGTTACTGACTAGGACCCACAAGTACAGCAACTTGGGTTCTACTCTTTACAAAAATATAATTGGGTCAGCCTGTAAAATAACAGACCAATAATATATTGCACAACATAGATGGACTGTTAAGGCAGAGATAGATTAATTCTCACCTAAACTCAGAAGGGCGCACAATTTTCATATTTGAAAACATGTTCTTCCCTCTTATTATTTGTTCTCTAATATTTTCCTGTACATTATAGGAGCAAGGCTCGAAAATGATCGACGTTCCATTTACACAAGGATCTGTGATTTGGCAGCACCACGGGAACACTTTATGCGGCCTGTTTTGCTCAATGCACAGACACAATTCTCAAGGAGCTCATAGTCCTCCTCCAGGAATAGCAAGGATGCCATTTCTGGTCTCTCTAATAGCATTTTTGATGTCAGGAACCCTGCGATTGTCCATGTCTGGAATAGCCGTGATTGCTTTCCTATAAACCTTCCATTTTTGGTGTCATAATATTCAGGCCACTGGTCCACTCGGAGCCTCTGCTCTGCCATGTTAACCGCCTTTCTGGCCAGTTCTGGATGCCCCATCTTAATACAGGCCAGGGTGAACTGATACATATCCCACAGAAAATAAGAATCAGAACACGACCGACGAGATTCAAATGAACCAAAAGTGTACCAGTCCACAGTGCATGCAAGCATAAGGTTTCTCAACAGCAGCTCAAGCGGTCCAGACCTAGATGTCCTGGGCAAAAAAGTGCTTGAAGTATGGATGAACCTATCTATTCTCTACCACTGGATCCCTCCTTTCCTTGGTACATATTTCCAGTTAAAGGCAGTGATTCTGTGGCAATGATAATTAGGTTCATTTTCTTGGGTCCATATTAACCACAGAAATATGACACTGCCACAATCAAATAAAAATCGGCAATGAGGAAAGTCAACCTTTTTGTCCCATCCTGGGCAAGGTTTAAAACTTAGGATCCTGATCCAGAATAGTCACTGGGAATCCTTAATTGACTTGATCCTTAGTGCACATGCCAGATAGCAGGAACAACATTTTATGGATGATATTTCTGTTAGTATTGGATCTACTGGATCGGCCACTGGGGATCCTGAACTGACCACAATACTTGAAACCATGATAATTGACTTGAGTGTTCCCAAATTAAAGTTATTTGATAAATCCAAAAATACCTGCCATATAAGAGTTGGCCAAGATCCGCTGTTGTGATATGACCAAGGTCTGCAAAAGACAAAAGATCCAGGAAGGTTCACTATCTTTAGCTAGGTTCAGAATTCGAGAAGCAGTATATCAACAGAACAATTCTAATGGTGTCCTTTGTTCCAAACTTATCTCCAAGGCAAGTGAATAAAGCATAGAAAGATAACTACTGAAACCCATAAACATTACACATAAAGACTCACGTATTCTTTGGATCACTGCCAGTGATAATACGCCACTCCTCATACTCCAGAGCAGGGTAGCATATTTTAAGAGGCATATGCCCCACAAGATCATCCCATTTGGCTTCAATCAAATTTAAAATACCCTCATTCTGTTTCGGAGTACTTAAAGATGAAACAATGGCCCAAAGATTGCCTAGAGTGAAGAACCTAAAATCCATGTGAGCCGGCTGTAGATTGCCAATGAGATAACCACCTTTCTCTGGAATCCAATCAACTAACCAAGTAGGAATTTGCTCAGGATAGATATTGAACTTGTTAATGGCATCTGTTGAGTATTCCTCTGTCTTGTACCGATATATTTCATTGATCTTCTTCATATCAAGCCAATAATACTCCCTAATGTGAAATGATAAAGCACTCAGTCTGTTATTGATGGCCCTAACCAAATTCTTTGATCCATCATTGAGAGTGAGCATCTCACGGGAGCACCTCAGGGCTGAGTAGAACAAGGCCTGCAATATCAAACTTTTGTTACAGATGATTTTAGTGCAATGAAAGACATAAAATAAAAGAGATGAGGACAACTGCCTAGTGCAGACTGCAGTTGGTGAAGCGTGGTGCGGTAAGCCCATGCTCACCAGCGGGTCTCTTGTCTGAGCCTCCTGTATCTTACCTCCCCCCACCCCCCTTTTTTTTCTTCTATAGAGTAGGTACTGATCCAGAGAGAGACATCACACTGAGAATTATAATAATTTAGTAGAAGACTAGAAGTTCTAGATAACATAAGCAAAGAACCTGAGCAGCTACTTATGATTCTTCTAAACTTTTCATGTTCCAAAAGGAATCTCTTTCTAAACTTTTTCATGTGCCAAAAGGATTGAATTCCCACCCCAAAAATAAAAGATCAAAATTTACAAAACAAGCTTTCCTCACATTGCCCCAGAGTGTAAAACAAATAAACAAGCCTTCAGTTTCTACAACTCTTCAATGGGAATTCTAGGCACTCATCAAACTTTCTGGCTAAAAGATGATAGAGATTTCCCACACAAAGCCACAAACTTCATGATGAAGTTACAGAGCACTAACCTTCAGTTTTCTACACCTCTTCAATGGAATTGTTGGTACTAGGCAATCTTTTAAGCTAATTGATGATAGAGACACTTCCCACATAAAATTCAGGATGAAGTTGAAGATACCAGACTTAAAAGGGTAGAATTAGCATAATGAATGGGTTTTTCAACAAACCAAATAACTGATGTCTTTTCTGATAAATGATGAATATTTCATCATCCAAAATGTGAGATATCACAGAATAGCACATCCTCTTAGTACCTTTTATGCCCCCCTCCCCCCCCCCCCAAAAAAAAAAAAAAAAAAAAAAGAGAGTCATATTCATAAAACAAAATCTGTCTACTTGTTTGAAGTGATGAGGAAGGACACAAGTACTGATGAGCTCTAACCGATGTCTTTAAAGGAAATGGAATGGTGAAGCACCAATAACTTCTAGTTTAAAACAGACCTAGTTGAGTTGAGCTTTGGAGTACGAAGGGTAAAAGTTGTCAGAAATAATAACCTACTAAGGTAAAATTGTGTCCGCAACAGAAAGTTAGCTTTGAAGTAATAAGGGAAATTTGGTCGTAGTTATAGCTTCTCATGGTAATGCCTGGAAAGTTCCACTACCACTTGAAAATTAATTCCAGTAAAACAACAATAATTTCTCAAAAATATTTATATACAAACTTGCAAATACCAGCATATACCATTATATGACATCAGTTCCTGACTCTACCCTCCCCAATGGAAACAAAATTGGCATTCCTATCTGGTTCTCCTCAGAGGACACACTAAAGAAGGAGGAGATCTTCACTGAGAGAAAGTAATAAAAGCCGATGCAGAAATAGGAAGACTTCAGACTCTATAAAAGGAAGTTGCAATCAAACATAAGATATTAGAAGTACTTATTCAAAGTTTGCTTGTAGAAAAAATTCCGGAGGGGAGAAAAGTGAAGGACAAAAAAAATTGTATTGAAAAAAAAATAAAAAATACCCTCATAATATAACACTGTTGAATCCAACAAAAATCTAATACATATAAAGGAAAATGAAGAGAATTTTATATACTTGTCAAGTATACTGAACCAGATTTGGAGGTTATTTCAGAGAGTTAGACTGAGATCAGTGTCCAACTAGCAGACCCCAACATGAGACCAAACCAGGAAATGCTGGCCATCTTGCACTGTTGCCAAGGGGAAGGGGTTAAGAATGACCAGAGAAGGCAGTTTATTTTGGAACAGAGAGAAAAGAGCATGAATCACCTTGAATTTTTACTTCTTCTTTTAACATAAACACCTTGAGAACATTTGCTAAAATTCTAAAATTTTCAAAGCAGATGGAGGTCAGTCCTCATCCCCTGCAGGCATGTGGGAAAGAGCAAAAGAGTTCATTACAGCTCCCCATGAGAGTCCCACAGGATGGTCGTCACAGGTTCATCTAGTGGGGAGTCTCCAAGAACCAGTACATTTGCAGTCCCAAATCTTCAACCTTGTTGATTTAGACATATAAAGCACATGATCTCCAGGAGAGTCATGTACAGTGAGGTGCTATGCCCATTTTTCATCCAACAAGAGCCTATCAGAATATCATCACGCAATGAAGCCTGGGATCCCTTTACTCCCCCAAAAGTTAGAAAGTTATCCATTTTGGCACAGGAAGGACAAAGATCACAGTGAAAGATGCCACTCATGCAATTACTGCCTTACCCTCTTCACAAGAGGCCGTATTCATGACTGCCCTTTCATTTTTTGTTTTTCTTCCTCCCCTCCCCCTCCCACACCAATATGGTCCACATGTCACTTATTGAAAAGCCTCAAGGAATCATAGTAATTTTATGTATCAGCAATTGAAAGGTACATTATACAGTAAGCTCGACTTACTTGGATCTCAAGGGGGTGGCCATGAGTCCCCATCCGCCGGTCAATCATGCAGGAGCCATCAGTGACTAACAGTGAAGGGAACATGTCAAACCCATCAGTTAAACACAAATTCATTATCAGTTTTATGCCCGTCTGGACATCCACCCTTTCTTGCAATGTATAATCGCCAGTTATTTTTCCATAAGCTCTCAACAAGATAATCCACCACAAACCTATAAAAGTAGTCAACAAAACAACTTTCTTCAGAGTTCATCCCATATCTGACGCTTATTGAACTAGAAAAAATTTATGCGGAAAAAGAAAAGAAAAATGTGTGCATAGGGAACGATTCAAGGACCACACAGCAGCATCCAAATATTCACCATCTGAATCATAATAATTAGCGTGCCGGAATCATAAACTTTAGTGACTTAATAACTGCTGCATATAGAACCATGGTACACTAACCAGAATCAACTGGAGCGACACGTCCAATTGCTGATTCTCCAAAATCTGGATCTAAGACTTCCTCAAATGCTCCATCACTGTCCTCAAGGGGCACGGTTCTCGCTTTAAAACTTGCTGGCATCAATCCTTGGCCTGGGCTGTAGCAGTCCACTGTTTTCTCCCAGCTCTGAATAAAATACAGAACAAAACAATTTAGGAAGAATGTGTAAGTATCAAACTTTTGGTAAAGAACAATGTGAGAATAGCCACTGAAGGCTGGGCATAAAAAATTGAATAGTTGGGTTAATCAATCCAATTGAAATGTAAATTAGAGTATCAATCCCAGGTATAGCATCTTTCCATCTTAAAAATAAATAAATAGAATGATAGACCGCAATAACATTCAGGAATCCATGAAGCAATGAACATTTACCAAGTTTAGGTTTAACAAAGACAATGACCGACCCCAAGACATATATGCCACCCCTAACTATCCAAACACCATCATAAGATCTCAATGAAATAGAGAAGATCCGGTATGCACAGGGGACAAATCATCCTTCATAGTGCAACATTAAGCATATATACAGTCATCTGATTTATTAGACCAATATTGCTACCTAGGAAATGACACAGCAAAAAAAATCTCACAGATCATCCTTTAGATATCTTGCTATAATCCTATACCTATTTTCAATTTCTGTGATATGAATTCCCAAAAAAAAAATATTACTTGGAAGCAAACACACAAAATATTCATTAGATGGCGCTATTAAGTAAAAAAAGAAATGAGGAAGTTAAAAATGGTGATAGCTTACCTGTAATTGCAGAGTATGCAGGAGAAAGTTCCTCACAATCTCCCCTTCCCCTTTAAGCATGAATGCAAGAGCTGATGGGACAAAATCACGAATGAAGACCTGATCGTAATTGAGAGGATGGTTGTCAGTAGGGTCGTTGGCCGCAACAGTCCCCACAGGGCTCCCACAGTAACTCACGATTGAGCTACGTAGCAAAGCCCACGCCTCCTTTTCAATCTCCGACACCTCTCTCTCTTGGGTTGAAACAGAAACCTCATCCAGAACCTCTGAATTCCCTATATCTAAATTCAAACGACTATCTTCTACCCTCTGTTCTTCTTCTTTCCCAACATCTACATCCTTCTCGATCCTTTCTACCACCAGGGGCTTCACATTCATGCCGCCCTGAATATAAATCCTCTCGAAGCTCTTCTCATCAACATGAGCATCAACGGAGGTGGAATGATGCCGAACATCAGAGACAATATTCGAAATTACAGAACTTGACCTACTTCTATCTGGGCTACAACAACCTGAAAAAACCCTGGATTGGCCCCAATTGGAATCGGGGCAACAGAAAGGTCTCTGATTAGGACCATTTAGCAGTTTAAATCCGAAATGCCGGGGAGAACATAGATGAAATTGGCAGTCTTGGACCAGTTTTGATCGGAAAATGGGCAAGAACGGAAGCTTTCTGCAACTAATTAGGATTCTACAACAGGGTTTCATGGTGCAGATCCCGATGGAACCACTAGCATTCATACCTCGATAGGAATTGGAATCAAGGGGGAAAAGATATAAACTACTCTTAATCGGAGACTTCTGAGATGATTAATTTCAATGTAAATAAGTGTGTTTACGACTCTGTTTATCTTGAAAAAAAATTGAAAAACAGAGATTCAAGCAATAAGGGAAACAAAAACAAGAATCGAACAGAGAATTATCGATTGAAATTGGAAGATAAAACAAAGATGAGAAAGAAAAAGACTTGATTTTTCCTCTACTTGCAGAAAGATGGAGAACCAAGAGGAACGGTGTTTGAAGCTCCCATATATATAGGCGGGAGAAATGGAGATTTCGGAGACAGGGAGGGTAAGTTGATCTCAAGAGCAGAAACCATAATAACTACCAGTGGAATTGGGGAAAAAGGTCAAGGATAATGACAGGAGGAAATGACCAAAAGCGCCCCCTTAAGATTCTGGTATTCTGATAAAGAAAAAGGGATATAATGGTAAATCAAAGAATTCTGTATTTTTATAATTTGGAAGGTCAGACACGTCGGTTGGTGTCAGTTAAATAAAGACGAAAAAAAAAAAAAAAGGGAAAATAGTTTCCGTGGGAAGGGATCCGGCTCCCTCCTACGTGGCCACAACTCCAACCCGCATCGGACAACTGGGAGAAGTAAAGGACCAAGCACCCCCAATACTTCCGGCCGTTCGATGTGTGTGTTGGGCGGATATGGGCGTTTGACTTGATCCCGGCACTATGCCAAAATTAAGGATGTGAATTTGAAATCGAAAGTGTTTATCGAAATCGAATTGAGCAGTTTATATTGAAACTATAAAACCGTTTAGTAAATGGTTCAATTATGGTTTCAAGTTTCAGGTAGATTAGCTAAACGAGTTGAAATCGAACCAATCCGTTTAACCCGTGGTTTCAAACCGAATTGAAACCGTGAAAACTTACCCATTTAAACCGTTAAAATCGATTCGACTGACCCGTGTAAAGATTAAATAAGGTGGTTGCAAAATATCATTAGTATCTCTAAAGATAGCTTGCAAAGATTGAATGCTGCAAACCTGCAAGTAATTCTAGAGATAGCTTGCTCATTATTTGGAATGACGATTAAATTAATCCAACACACTAAGTAGAATGTATACTGATAAAAATGCAAATTTTGCTTATACCATGATATATTAAATATATATTTTTCAATATTATAACACATTATTTTGGGGAGAGGGGAGAAGAAGAAAATCCCTATTGTAAACATTACTTATTGACTTGTTAGATGCATTGGAGACTATTTTCTATCAAAATATTTTATTTTGCTTAGTTGTTTGATTGTTTTAACAAAAAATAATGGTTTGCATTTCATATTCTCAAGATTGAATCATTTATCACCAAAAACAAATTTTAGTAACACATACGAATAAATTAGCAAACCGATTGCTAACCGTTTAGAAATCATATGGAATAATTCGAAACCAAAATCGAAACCATTTAAATACCGTGGAAATCGAAACTGTTTATTAAATGATTGCAGTTTCAGTAAGTGCAACCGTTTAGTAAATGGTGCGATTATGATTTCAGCCAAAATATTTGTGAACTAAACCAAACCAAATATTTCAACAGAAATCAAACCAATTAACACTCTTAGTCAAAACACAAATGGGGCAAAATGACCACCTCTATACCTAATGAATTGTGACAATGATCCCTGGTTGATGCTATTGTGGGCTCTCCTATTGGCTCTTACACTTGCATGACCACATGCCCTCATATGAAACATTTTTTGAAAAAAAAAAAAAAAAAAAAAACCCAAAAATGGGGAAAAGTATGCCAACGTTGCCTTGTGTCCGGATATTTATTTGGTGTGTATACACGTACAAGTTGGTGTCAGTTGATGTGGTAGTCACCGTTTGGATGGGTATATACTTTTTTATCTCTAGGGTTATGGTATTGTATAGGCCAATGGTTAGATTAGAAATTTTGAATTAGAGATATTTTTATGGGACATACAATCGTTTCACCCACACGTTGAAGAGAGAATCTCTCAATCTTTAGGTTTTGTGGTTGTGCTAAGGGTGTTATTATTGTTATTATTATTACTATTTTGAATAAAACAAAATTTATTCATTAAATATGTGGAGAATGCAAAGTTGTTGGATGAAAAGCCCTTTCAACAGTGGAGTAGAATTTTATTATATTATCATATACACATTTTCGATAAGGCCTTCTTTGTTAAAGAGTTAGCAACAAAATTAATCTCCTTAAGACTAGAATTAAAAAAGCAAGCTCTAAAATATGACAATTGCAAGATATCTTCAATAACCACCTGAAGTACCATTAGCGGAATACTTGATGTTATTCTGGTTAAATATAAATTGAGCTCTCAACAATCAAATTCGATAGGTAATTTCTCAATACAATTTGAGAGAGTATCCGAAAACCAGATTCTTAGACATCACCACACGCAACTCTCCACAAGAGTATCGAATAATCACCTCTAGTACTCCACCATGATGATCATTTCTCCCAAAGGGTATCAAATTTTAAATAAATAAATATAAATTAATTATTAAAAAAAAAAGAAGGGGGAATCACATATCATTGAATCTTGAGCTTATACAATTCAAATATGTTCACTAATATAAATGAACTATTGATATAATGAATCATATTTATAATATTTTAAAAACAGACTAGACTCACCGAGTTTGTAGTGTCTCGAGTAAAATACCTAATAATCTTATTTGATTGGGTCGATTCATGATGAGTGTTGTCAT
Organism: Macadamia integrifolia; assembly: GCF_013358625.1. Classification (NCBI taxonomy): domain Eukaryota; kingdom Viridiplantae; phylum Streptophyta; class Magnoliopsida; order Proteales; family Proteaceae; genus Macadamia; species Macadamia integrifolia. The sequence goes on along the minus strand of NC_056558.1, from coordinate 10,189,099 downwards.
TTTTTATTTAACTGAATCTATATAACTCTTAACCAGGTGTTTTTTTTTTATTTTTTATTTTTTTATTTTTTTATTTTGACTCAACTCAAGTGATTCGCCTTAATCAGTACCGGTACCTGATTTTTCAACTATTGCCTGAATTTAGAAATAGAAATAATAGTGCCATGATATTTTAATTGAACTTGCATCTGATGTCGTATGAGGGTGTAGGTATGGTTCGACCAGATCGACCGCGACCTGATGGGTCGACTCGCGACTTGGAGTATATATATAATGTATTGCTGTTTGTTGAAAAAGTCATTGTGTTTTGGGGTTTTTTTGAGCTAGGGTTTCAAGACGAGTTTTCTCACTACTGCTTGGATATAATCTCTCTTCTGCATAGTGAAACATCTTCTTCTTCGCCCGAGAACATAACACACCACGTCAGAACCTCGTTAAATCTCTGTGTCGTGCAGATCTATTGTCTCTTTATTTTTCGTGTTTCTTGGTGTTTGATCTAACATTAGGGAATATCTCATACTTATTACATGGATTTCCAAGGTAAGTGTCTACTCTTTTCCCCTTATATTTGTCCTCCCATTGAACAACCATTCCCATATGCTGGTTATTCAGAATTATGATCGTGATAGGTAACTTCTCCACCCCTATTGTTGCCAGTTCCTGTACATTCATCATGAAGCTTCCATCTCCATCAATATCCACCACAACCTTCTCAGGTTTTGCAACAACGGCTCCTATCGCCGCCGGCAATCCGAAACCCATGGCACCTAATCCTCCCGATGTCAGCCATTGCCGAGGCATCTTATACTTGTACCACAGAGCAGCCCACATCTGATGCTGTCCAACTCCAGTAGTTATAATTGCATTTCCTTCTGTTAATTCGTATAGAACTTGAATCAGATATTGAGCAGGAATAGCTTCTCCATAAGTCTTGAAACTCAAAAGGGTTTTCTGTTCTATAAGCTCTTCTTTCCAAGAAGAGAAATCAAGCTCAAGCTTTGATTTCTTCTCCTCTAACAATTTGTTCATTCCTGTTAATGCCAATTTAATATCAGCAGCTATGGAGAAATGGGGTTGCTTGATCTTTCCTATCTCAGATGGGTCAATGTCGATGTGAACAATTTTTGCTTGGCTAGCAAAACTTTCAACCTGGTCCGTGACACGATCGTCGAACCTGTAAATAAAATTCAAGAGTTTGAATAATTGATTGGTTTGCTTTATCACACTTACTTACAAGGTATTTTTGTTGGGGTTTTATAAGGAGGTGAAAATAATAATCCCACATCAAATATGAGTAGCTCAGAGTTGATAAGGGATCTTTGGCTCGGGAAGCATGTGGTTCTGAGTTCGACTCTTCTTACCTTCTTAAGTCAGTCATATGGGAATTTTAATGCTCTTCACTGATTTTAGTGAAAGTTGAATGGTTCTCATTCAACTCCAGTATGAGTCCATGCTGTTATGGGGTTAGTATAGGCTTGTGAGATTAGTCTGGCCGAAGGCCTAGATATCCGTTGTTAGTGGGAAAAAAAAAAAAAAAAAAAAAGAGTAGCCCGACTAATGGAGTCCGACTCAAATCCTCTTATGATTGGAGAGAAAATTCTTTCCAAATATTTCGGTAAACTACATCTACAATTTCTCCTATTTTTGCTTCTTTAAATACCATTTTAGGTTTTGAAATTCTCCAAAATACCCTTCAAGATTCTATTTCTTTAATTGCGAACAAGAATTGTAGCTAAGTCAACTGCTAAATTTGGTCATAGCAGTCTACCAGGGTACAACGAGAGAATTCTGATTCATACGAGGAGCAGAGCTTCTTTTTATGTTAAGAAAAAAGTGGAAACCATAGGTTGAAAAAAAAAAAAAAAAAAAAAGGAAGGGCTTGGGTAGGTCATTTCTATGGGGATTTTGAGAATTTTTTTCTCTTATTTTGTTTCAAAAGATAGAAAAATAGACTTGACTAGTTTCTTTATTCTTGTTTTTAGAAACAAAAATAGGTATAAACACTTATTTTTATTTTAAAAAATAGGTAAAACTAAATAGAAAAATCAAACGAAATAAATGATATTTTTCCATTTTTAAGCACAAAAAAATGAAAAAATACGTTTCGAGAAACAAAATCAAATGGGCCTTTAGCAACTTACCAACATATAGTAAGGGAAATTTCTCTCTTTGTACAAGGAGCTGAACCGATTTCTAGCCTGATGTGAAGATTTATAGGCATTTAAACACTCTCGGCTATATCAGTTGTATGTACAAAAATTTACAAAGTAAAACCCAATTAGCTATCATATCTTATTCAGATCCAAATTTAAAATTTAAAAAAGTATAATTCAAATTTTGAACATAATTAAGATAGAGATTAACCTGACTCCGAATGCAAGCAACAAATCCGATTTGTGCACAGCATAATTAGCATAGATGGTGCCATACATTCCAAGCATTTCCAGAGAAAGCTCGTCACTAGTGAGCTCATCCGGACTGGGATAAGCTCCCAGACCCATCAAAGTACTGGCAACCGGTATACCAGTGAGCTCTGCAAACCTCCTGAGCTCCTCACTAGAGTTCAAACAACCACCACCAACGTACAGAACCGGTTTCTTGGACTCAGAAATGAAACCAATAATCTCTTTCTAAATGCTTCTGGTTAGGGGACTTGGGTAGACTATCGATGATGCAATCGGTTAATTTCATGGGTTCATTCCAAACGGGCACAGAGACTTGCTGCAGGATATCTTTGGGTATGTCAATAAGGACCGGACCGGACCGGGTCGACCAGTAGAATCAAGGAAGAAAGCTTCGCGGACGATCCGAGGGATGTCATCAACATCGAGAACAAGAGAGTTGTGTTTGGTGATGGGTCGGGTGATGTCCAAAACGGGTATTTCTTGGAACGCATTAGTACCAAAAACGTCACGTGCGACCGGTCCTGTGATGGCGACAAGTGGAACGCTGTCGAGTATGGCGTCGGCAAGGCCAGTGATGAGATTGCCAGCACCAGGACCTGACGTGGCTATACAGACGCTCGGGCGTAGCCCTCGGCGGCGAAGATACCGCCTTGTTCGTGTCTGGGTAGGACATTAAAGATTGTGGAGGACTTGGTGAGGGAATGGTGGATTTCCACGGAGGCTGCACCTGGGTAGGCGAAGACGGTGGTTGCGCGTTCACGTTCGAGGGCTTCGACTAGGATGTCGGCACCTTTCCTGGGTTCATCATTTGCGTATCTGGAGACGAATGGTTCGGCGGCGGCGGCGGTGATCGGTGTAGGGAAATCCATGGGAGGTAAAGGTGGAGGAGCTGGTGATTGGGTTTCAGGAATTTGAAAGAAGGGATGAAGGAGGGCTTTCGCCAGTGTATTTGTAGCCAACCAGTCCGGTAGAAATAGTCTGAAATTCTCATCTTATACAATTTCATACAATTCCACCCTAAACGGTTGACACGTGTAATATTCCATATCTACGATTCAGATTAATCAACCATAATACAATATTAAACCAGTGAAAAAACCATCTTGTATTATGGTTGATTAATATGAACCGTAGATATGGAATATTACACGTGTCAGCCGTTTAGGGTGGAATTGTATGGAATTGTACGAGATGAGAATTTCAGACGATTTCTACCCCAACGAGTCATGTGTCCAGGCCAACCTCCATGCACCTTGACTAATCCTCAATGAGACTAGGACAACAACTTATCATCGCAGTCTCCACTTAAATCGTAGATGCATAAATAGGAAATCAAACTTATGACCGTATGCTTATTCACACAATCACCAATTCACCATAACCAACAACCCACGGATGGATTCCCCACCCCTTAGATTCTTTGATTGCTAGGATGCTTTGATACAATTTTAGATTCCAATTTAAAATCTTGAACTATTTAGGTAAATGGTTCACCTAATATATGAAGACAAGGAGGGATATATTGAGAATAATTTCACATTTGTTAGAGAGGGGTATTGAGAATAATTTCAAATTTGTTAAGTTTGAGAATTGGGTTGTCTTTGTATGCTAATTAGTAAAGGTGTCAATCAGTTTGGTTTTAGGTCGGTTTAAGAAATAAAATGTAGATTTCGGTTTTTATTCCGTTTTATATTGAGTTCCTTAATCTATTTTATATTAAGTTTAGGTGATATTTTAAGTGTTTGGGCCAACTTTTAACATCTTCTCCCGCCAAAAAAAAAAAAAAAAAGGAAAACCTTATTTATTTGGGGTCATCATACACCAAACTTTTATCAATCAAACATTGAAGAAGAATAGAATTTATCATCCATATTTATTGAAATAATAATAAAAAAAAAATCCAATTCTGTATTTGGCTTGAAAATAAGTAATTTACTATGATTCAACAGTTACACTCATGAAACCAAGACGCAAACCAAATTAAATTGAGAAAAGATTCCAACTTTTAAAGCTAAAATCAAACCAATTTACTTTGATCCAGTTTGATCGCATAATTTTGGTTTTAAATCGACACCCCTTCGGTTAATAATTCAACAAGCTCTGATATTAGAATATAACAAAATGAGAATTAAGAGTTTCATTGTTAAGAACTTGACATTTTCAAATATCTTTTCATTTAGGAAAGAAACTTGTTTTGGTGAGCATAACCCTTCTTCCTTTTTCCATTTTTCTAATCAAACACAGCATGTGCATGGCCATGGCCAGGGTTGAGCACTATTATTGAGTTCCCAATTCCTCTTCCTTCTCACAGTTCATCCGATCAAGAGACAAGTCGAATGTTATATACAAAATCAAGTTAGGTAATTTGGTAAGTAGTTCGATACAAAATGAATCATTTAGGTAATTTGGTAATGATTCAAAAGTTTCCAGTTTTGATTTTACTTTACTTTGTTGGGTTTGTAGGTTACACTAATAAGGTGATCCATTGGGCTCACAGTGGTTAAACCCACTTGAACGGGATAGGTCCAACATATGTTGTGGTAAAGATCCAAGTGAAAGACTGCAAAATATCCAGGAGAGAACACAATTTACCTACAGAGTTATTGTGAGGATCCAAGTGGGACAATACAAAGATCCTAGAGGAGCGGATTAATCTCTGAGACAAAAATTCTAGTTCCTGGGACAAAGATTCAAGCTCGTGGGTACTCGAGGAAGCTTCCCAAGCACCCCCAGAGGTAACTTTCCACCCCCATTGATTGCCTCATTAATGGTATGCTCCATAGCTTTCTCTATTTCATCTTCCTATTATGTATGAGTGTTCTAAGCACTGAGGGGTGAGGAGCACGATTCTTCGGTCAATTTCCCTAACACACCTCACTTAATATTGGGTCGGCTGCAAATATGTATGTGGCCTAGCCTTCCACTGTCTTATTCCCTTCTTCTTTCGACTCCGTAAAACCCAACCTCCATCTCCTCCACCTCTTCCTCTTCCCCTTATCCGTTCTCTGATGGTTCTTGGGGGTTATCTCACTTCGGATGAGCTTTCTCTGCAAATGCTTGGATTGCATGGCACTGTCTATGCTAATTATGCTGTGGAAAAATCAGATTTATTGCTTGCATTCTGAGTCAGGTTTTATTGATTAGTGAATTAGAGATGGGGGTTGCTTTATCTTCCAATCTCAGTCCGGTTGATGTGAACAATCTTAGCATCGCTCGCCAAAGCTTCAAGATTTGAATAATAGATCAATTGATCAGTGGAACAAGGTTGAAGCTTTAGCTAACCGTGCTAAGATTTTTCACATCGATTTTGATCCATCTGAGATTGGAAAGATAAAGAAAACCCACTCTCTCCATAGCTGCTGATGTTAAACTGGAATTAAGAGGAAAGCACAAATTGTTAGAGGAGGAGAGGCAATCAAAGCTTGAGCTTGATTTCTCCTCTTGGAAGGAGGAGCTTACAGACAGAAACTAAAGAATCCTTATGAGTTTCAAGACTTAATGGAGAAGCTATTCCTCCTCAGTATCCGGTTTGATACGCATAATATCAGCCCGGCAGCAAGGAATCAAGCTCAGCCCCTGATTGGGCCAGAGCCACAATAAACCATGATGAACTACTCTTTCGTTTCTGAACTTCTACTGCTTTTTTCCTTGAATTCTGACTTGGGCATCGAAAAATACCCCATTGGAGCCCACTCCGATGATCCGATCACCTCTGTCTTATTCATTGGCTCCATGTGCGGGAGATCTTGATCGGATGTCATAGTACCCCATCAGGAGCATGTGTTGCCTATGATCCCAAGTGATGGACCTTCAAAGATACCATCACTGAAGGTGATGGCAAATGGAAATTCAAAGGTCTAGATTTTCTACAACCTCTAATCAGGTGAAACTGAAACATAAAAGAATTTGCTTTGTAGATAGGAAGAAGAATAACAGCAATTAGATTGGAATCAAAGGAGAAATGGAGATCATCCATTTTCCCAATGTTACGTTTTAAGATCTTTGAGCTCTCACGACCATTAGAGTGAATATAACCACAAACCCCAAAAACTCTTTTTGAACTAGCACCAAGCTTACACTAGTTTGAACCTTTGATTACATAAATCTTGCTTTTCCCCTCATTTTACAAAGTGATAACAATAAGTTCTGATATCACACAAGGTGTTGACGAATAGCTTTTCAACTTCGATACATTTCCAAAGAGACCCCTCACAATATGTACACTGATAATTCGATCAGCACTTACAGCCCATTTATGGTTTATACTCATGTACATGATTTTCTTTTCATCTTGTGTCTACAGCTTACTTTCATGACAAGCCCCATGTAGGTTCTGAAGCCATCTAGCCTTTCAGCATCATCGGCATCCATTTGATTGGACATGGAATGGTATTTTTCCTGAGCAGATGGTGATCCTTCCACCCTGTTGTAGGTGCAACATGTATATGATTATTCCAATCAACTCAAGTCAAAACCCGCATCAGCGTTGATCGCGTACAACAGTTTCATTTCCATATGTTCTTGACTGCATCATCAGAAGAGAAGATAAAGTATAAGAAAAAAAGCCAAGAATGTACATGTAAGTACCGCAAATTATTCCTAAACAGAATTCAGTAACCGGCATAGGATTGATATTCCAATATGCAGACTTTGAAACAAGCCAACTCTCTGGTTGCAGTGCAGAGCTCCCAAAACTATTCATGGTTTCTCTTCTTGACCATGGAGGCTCTGGTACTAAGACCAGTATTCATGGTTTGAGATACGGTCGGGTTTAATCAGTTATCATCGTTATTTTGTGTGAAAATTTGTGTTCATATGCGTGACTAAGAAAATTCTTTTGAACTTCCAATTTGAAAGAACCATCAGTGAAGCATGATACCACAACAGCAGTCAGGTCAAAGGGCTGATGGTCCAACCATCCGACCAAGGAGTCTCCAAGGCAAAGATTACTGCAACTATCAAATCTATCACATTTTGGACAACAAGCCTTGGGAATTTTGGGACTAGAGCAAATACCATAGACTGATTGATTATTATGATTGAAACTAGATCAAATATATTGGGCCGCATACCCCACACTGCTTGGCACATCTGCTGATATAATAGTCTGGATGGATTTACAATCCATACTACAGACTGTGCCAGCATAACTTTAATGGGTTATAGCAATCATATGCTTTATTCTAGTTCCCATTTTCTAAGTAAGTGCAGCACAACAATGCACCTTCTATAGGGAGGAAGCTTTAGAAGATTCATGCAAGTTGCAGATGTTGGTAAGCGGTCAAGAGCTTCTTCAGAGGCATCACCAGCAGCCCTATAATCATATAGTTCAATTAGCAATTTGAAAATAAGGAAGACAATAAAGACGAGTTTTAAAGAATACCTCTGTATACATAATAGAGGCTCCAGAAACTTGAACCCAAGCAATGGTCCTCGTGAACATCCCGTCACAAACCTATTAAGAACCAGTGTGGTAAGTCATTGTCTTATCGTTCACCACCATTATGAATATTCATTAAATCCATCATATCAGGTGGAAAGAAAAGATGGTGGAGACAAGAACGGAAACTTGAAGAAAGGCTACTCTAATAATAATAAGTAAAATTGCAGGCTGGAGGCATCAATGGAACTGGTTCCCAAAACTCTAAAACTCAGTCCTTTTCTATGCATCCAGCTCTCTTTAAGCATCTACAAGATTAAAAAAATAAAAAGAGAAAATTAAGAATAAGTGGTAGCAGAAGTGCGGAACGGCTGCATTGCTAGGATAGGCAACACGACCCATTTTATATCTTCTAACCACGTAGCAGTTCACCTGGCAGACAAATTTGGAGTACGGGTAGAACCCACAGTTCCCTTTCTACCTCCAGCCTAATCCAAATTAGACACATGGAGAAAACTAAGGTCAAAGCATGGTTAAAAAGTCAAAGGTAAGAGCCAAAAAATATGGACCATTGAAAATACACAGGAACAATCCACTATAAGTTGGTCAGACGATTTTTCACCAACATGTTTTAACTGTATCTAATCCTAAAAGATGGACCCTTCCTATCCACATGGTTGGGAATTTCCACTTAACAAACCACGCTGCAGCCAAAATTGAATGGACCATGTTCCCAAGCCGAGCAACAAGGCAGTTCCGCTGCTTTTTTTTTTTTAACAAAACAAGGCAATACTCCTAATGTAGGACTTCCTAAGACTCAATTTAGAAACTTGACATAAGACTTTCAAACCCCCACTGCGTCACCTTTTTAACCAAGATTCATTTTAAAATCAAAGCCCATAACTGAAAAGCCTATATAAAAAGAGGGGAAAAGAATTCTACGTGGTTGCGTTCTCTACGCCCAGACACATGACACTGCAAAAAGATGCTCCTGCCCCCCCGGTTGGATGACTATGCGTGCGCTCCCACTCGCCCAGGCACTGGCATGGTGGCCAGAAAACCAGGTAGCATTTTTCCTCCCATAAAAAGAATAGAAAACAAAAATGTGAATCAACTGATCATATTATGCTGGTCCTAAACTAGAGCTCTCCCATCTTTCACCCCCTGCCGTTGAATCCAGCCCCAAGGATCCCATGTTCTCATAGTGAAGATTGCCAAACCTACTTTGTGACAGAAGAAAAATACTGGCTCTACTTTTGCTGCTGAGCTAAGAGGCTTTGTTCTCCTTTTGTTCACATCAGAATGGTAACAGACTATCCTCCAGTTAAAATGGGAATGCACACACACACAGGAGAGAGAGAGAGAGAGAGAGAGAGAGAGAGAGATGGGTAAAAAGAATTTCTATAGAAGTTAATTAAAGATGATATACTCACTTCAAAAATTTCTTCTGATTCTCTAGAGAAAAACTCTTGAGAACCTCCCAGAACATCTCAATGACATAATGTTCCTGCCAAAAGAAAGTTTAACTTAAAATTGGAACAAGACTAGTTCAATTGAACAGTGCTTTTTGCAAGAAACTGAGAATGTAAAGCTTCTGGCCTAGAAGAAAATGCTAATAGGTTTAATATTACAAAACAATAGTTCGGTAGAAGGTTCCTATTGCATTAATGTGGGAGAGGGCAATGCTAAAACCTATTAGTTGAGAAAATGATGAGAAGAAACACAAATTGGGGTCACTTAGGGCCCGTTTGATAACGTTTCAAGAGACGCGTTTCTGTGTCCAGAAACGGCAGAAACGGAACAAAAAGTGTTTGATAAAACTGTTTCGTTTCACTTGTTTTCAGAAATAGAAATTGAAATTTCTACCTATTTATGGTTCAAGAAACGACCAGGCGAAACAAGTTCGCTGTTTCTGGAAACGACTTGTGGCCATTCTTTCGCTGGTTACTGGCGACTTCTAGAAACATGACTTATCAAACACCTTCAATTCCGTTTCTGTTTCTAGAAACGGAAATTTATGTTTCTGCCGTTTCTGTTTATGTTTCTGCCGTTTCTAAACGTTATCAAACGGGCCCTTAAAGTAGAGTTTTAAGCTTTTCCAGAATAATGAAAATAAAACATTTTTAGTGAACAATTGGATAGAAAATTCATTGGAACAAGCTAAGGTTTAGTATGTTAACATGAAGAGAACCATGGAATTCCAGTTTTCTCAAAATTTGATATTCAATTCTGCACCCAGACACTCCTGAGAATAATGTATTGTAGATAAACAACTTACATTATGATAGCCACCTGCATAATTAGTATGGCACCGTAGGTCTTCAACATCCAAGCCCTCAAGTGAACCTGATATCAGAAGCTGGGAAAATACTAAAATGTCATTTAAACTATATGCGATTCAGAGGAACCAAAAATTGGTTATTTAAAAAAAATCACGGAAAAATACAGCATTTACACCCAAGTCTCAGTTACTTAGAACTTCGGGAAAAAGACTATACAGCAAATTAAGGGAGAAAAAAAAAAAAAAAAACTCTTGGACAAAATATGCAATGTGTAGAATGGAATAAACTTCTACAAGAATCTGCCAATTTTACTAAAAGTTTTAGACCCAGGACTCAATCCACAGGCTGGATAACTTAATGCATACAGATCTTACTGCATATGCGAGAAAGAGCATAATTTATGCAGTCTTCAAAGTTACTCACATTCTAAATTAAATTCAGTGACTTTCATTAGGCTAGGTTATTCAAGAGAATATGCGCTTAGGGTTCCCAATTATCAAACCAATCTAATTTCTTCCAACATGGCTGCTAAGATGAATTTATCAACAAGTCGCCACAATAAATTCATGTACACTGGGTTTTGTCAGAATAAAAATAATGATTATCCACTGCCAATGCTATGCAGAAAATGCCAAAATTTCATACACAAGGAAAATCGGCATAAAAGGTAGTGGACACAGATAACTACATCTACAGGTCATTACACGCTATTGGCTTCTAGTAATCATGGTTGTCAAGGCATCGCCTAGATGTCCAGGTGCCTTGGTCTCCCAGGCGGGCACCTTGGTTGCCTTGATGGTGTCACCTTGCATCCAGGCCCCCTCCAATGCATTGGGTCAATTAGACGCCGTGACAAGAACGCTATAATGAACCACAATACCTGAAGTTCATGCTCACTGAACATTTCTATCCAATTTTTCTGCATAACCTGCTGAAATCCCCTCAAGAAATGTGAACTTTGCTGACGAATCTACAAAAAAACGAATAACATTTTATTACTGGAGGGAAGATATAGTCCAAAATAAATTTAAATGAGTTGGGGCCGATTAATAAATTTACCTGAAAATTCAACCTGTGGTTGGCAATAAGATGAATAAATGTGATGACATTATCATTTGTAACACGTATATCCTTTCCTCCTGGGAGCAGCTCTTCTTCTGTTTGCTCCCCATACTCATTGTTGACAATGACGAAGTACAGTTCGAGTTCTGAAATGTTGCCTTCATAATGCTATATTACAGTGAAAGGCCATGATTTAAAAAATTAATAACCATAAATAAACAATTATTTCATAAAAACTGGGGGAACTAAATTGTTCAATACCAACATTCTGAGTTTATTCATCAATACCGAAATGATAAGGGTAAATATGAACTGACAAAGGAATGATCACAAATTGAAAATAACACAATTTCAAAATCTAGATAAAGGATCTTAGTTGCAAGGAGGCCCAATGATCAAATATGTGATCAGATCAGAAATAATGGAAGCAATTGCAATGTTAAGGCAAGAAATCAGACCGATCGAAGGAGGGAAAATAAATGAGATCGATCTTCTTGGGAGGAAGAAGAGAAGAGAGAAAAATAAAACAGAAAAGAAGAGAAGAATCAGGTTTGGGATAATAATCTCGTATGCTCAACAGCACCAAAACTCTTAAAAACAACTCTTCATCTCTAATTGATGGGGGTAGTATAACATATATAAAGACCATCTGAATTCATAAATTAACTCAAAAAAGGACTCCTAATCACATTCATGAACTCAATAAAGTAAATAAACTCAAAACAGAACTCCAAGCAAAAAGAATTCTAATCTAACTAGATTACTTAACCTATCAATAATGATTAAAAAGACTATAAGTCCCGAGCGACATGACAGATATTTCAATGAACTTCCAAGTTCCAATGAATAATTTTCAACATTTGAGACGAATGATAACTATAGACCTAGCTTTTCCACAAAAGGCAATCTGAATGTATTAGTATCCACAGAATTCCAAAATCACCACATGCACTTTGAACCCCCTTTTTTGTTTTTTTTTTTTGTTTTTTTGTTTTTTTTTTTTTTTTTTTTTTCTGGTGAATGATAAAATATATAATGAAATTGTTTTGGTGGTGTATATTATGAAATATATTATGACCTCATATTGGATGAGGTCTTGTGTTGTATCCTATTTTCTGATGATATTGTTTCGGTGGATGACACAATAACATAAACTAACGATAAGCTGGAGTTATGGAGATAAGCAGGGGGTAAGGCTGCGTACACTTGCCCCTCCAAGACCCTGCAGTAGTGGGAGCCTCGTGCACTGGGTTGCTCTGTTTTGAGAGAAGTAGAATGAAAATGGAGTATATGGTGTCTAAGTCAAACTAGGACGGATAACGAAGTGGTGAAACTTAAGGAGCGAGAGATACCACAAGTGATTGTTTTAGATGTCTGGGGTCAACCATAAACAAGGAGGGTTATATAGAAAATGATGCTTCCCAAAGAATAAAAGTACGATGGATGAAGTGGAGAGGTGCCTCTGGAGTGTTGTGTGATCGACTCATTCCAATAAATCTTAAAGGAAACTTCTACAGAACAGTAGTAAGACCAGTTATGATTTATGGGGCGGAATGTTGGGCAGTCAAGAAGAGTAATATATATGAGTTCGGTGTAGCAAAGATGAGGTGTGCGGAAAAACTAGGAGGGATAGAGTAAAGAATGCCTATATTAGAGCTGACCTGGGAGTTGTCCCAATCTAGGACATGCTCTGTGAAAGCCGTCTAAGGTGGTTTGGCCACGTTAAACGGAGACTCGTGGATGCACTAATAAGGAAGAGTGATCAGATCCAGATGGAAGGAGCCAAAAGAGACAGGGGCAGTCCTAAAATGACTATAAGAGAAGTAGTAAGGAAAGACATGCAAAATTTAGGTCTTGACCCTAGTATGACCTCAAATAGATCTGTTTGGAAAGCAAAGATCTATGTAGCCAACCCATTTTAGGTGAGATGTTTTTGTGGTGGTGCTATGTCTCTTTCTTTTTACTTATATTAGAATTTCACACCCTTACGGATCCATGTAGCCGACTCCATTCAGTTGGGATAAGGCTGAGGTTTTTTGTTGTCGTTGAAATGTATTTTGAAAAGTGAAAGAAAGTAAAAAAGACTCCCTAAGGAGGGGGAGGAAGGGGAAAACAATACAAAGCAAATCCCAGCCCTCAACTAGGAGGGGCAAGGGGCAGGTACAAAGAAAAGGGGATGCCCCAAAAATAAAAAATATCCTGTCCCTTGGGGACTACATGCATTGACTGGGAGTCAAAGATAACTTGCTTCTAATCTCAAAGGCAATGGTGTCTGCTGGAATGATTTGGACTTGAAGGTCCATCTTATGATATTATGTTCCATCCAAAATGGTAGATACCAACACCAAAGGATAACTCACCCACAACCACAACATCACAATTGGAGTTACCGAGCAAAGACATGTCGACCAATTCCATTCTCTATCAAAGGGTAAGAGGATCCTCCTCCTTTAAGGCCAATATTTGCCAAGAAGCCCCTCCTAAATAGAGGAGGAGAAAGAACAAGCGAAGAAAAGGTGGTCCACATCTTCAGGGGAACTCTAACAAAGGCAACAAATGGAGGAAGCTGGAATCAATCTTTAAATAAAGAAAGATTGAGTTGGGAGGGAGTAGGTGAGGGCCCTCTAGACAGTGAAGTTGTCGTAGAGGATGTGGCCCTTTAACCCTACAATTTTTCACCAAGGCATCACAGGGGTTTGAGCCCAGATGAGGTCCCAAGCGAACTTGGAGCTAAACTAGCCCGAGGAGGTAGTAGGCCAAGCTATAATATCGTCACTAATTCTAGGCCTTCTGATGATGGCCGATAGAGCATCTTCGACAACTTATAAGGTGGGAGAGTGAAGGTGACGGGGCCTAGCCATCAAAACGGAGGATGTCTGAAACCATGGCCAACCTTCCATAGTAAGAACTATATCTAGATCTTTCGCTAATTGCGTGGATGAGAATCCCTAGGGAGTGCTAGTTGTCCAACCAAAGGGGAGTGGTTGCTCAATCATCAATCAGGGATTTAATGACCCAAGAGGCTAGGAATTTGTATTTCAAGATCTTTCTCCAACATAGTTTTTAAGGCGCTGGTAAGGCGACTCTAAGGCGTCGCCTTACCAACGCCTTGGCGCTAATGCGGTCTAGAGATGGTAAGGCAGTGCTCCGCCTTATGTGAAGTGGCGCCTTATGGGTCTTTTTTATTTTTTAAACGCATTTTAAAATTACTTGATGAAGATTCCAAATATAGATTTTTTATTGGTAGGTGTATGGTTTTGTTAACACTTGAGATGAATGGGATCAGCTTTACTCCACCAAAAATAACCAAGACAAACAAAACAAAAACACGATTCACAAACAGGGTTTGGAATTTGTCAAGGGTTTTAAGAAAGGGCTTTGAGAAGGAATCAAGGATCAAGGAAAAACCACTGATCCAGGCGACCATTTTGCTCTAGCAGCGGTGAGCTTGTTTCGGCAGTGGTGAGCTTTATTCTTCTTTGACAGGAGTAGAAATATAGTGGATGACCTTAGGGCTTAGGCACTCATTTTGGCATCATAAAGGTAAGTATAATAAATACTTGAATTATTTATTTATTTATTTTTTTTTTATATTTATAATTTTGTTTCATAATTATGTATTTATATTATATGTTAATATGTTATGATGATTGATGATTGATGATTGATGATTGATGAAGATGAATTTAGTTTATTCACTTTATTGATTTGTTTTCTTGATGAATATCTTACATTGGTATGAACATGAACCTTTAATATTAATTTAACATATGAGTAATAGGATTCAACTAGGATTTGAGCCAAATAGATTGGTTTTATAAAAAAATTACACAGGAACGCTTTAGTCGATAATGCTTTATACCCGCCTTATCGCTAAGGCGCTCCGAAAGACCTTTAAACGCCTCCGTCGCCTTACCGCATTAAAAACTATGGTAGAGACAAAGGTCTTAGGCTTGCAGATTCCAGCCTTTAGACGGAGGATCATGGGATGGGAAGGTGAAGGAACAGAAGAGCAAGGTTTGGGAGCAGAAGAACTGAGATGTAGGAGGAGAGATAGAAACAGGAGGTGGAGTGTCAGATGACATGACAGTGGCAGAGGATTGAGAAGAGATGTTGATGAGAGCAGGAACCAAAGGGGAGGGAGGAGCCAGTCCAGACTGGACTGCCTTTCCCATAGGTGCTATCCTAATAACTATGCACCAAAGACAACATGATGAGACACAAATTCCACCAGTTTGTGGATCAAGACAGCTATAGCATATTTGAGATGAACAGTATCCAAGAAAAACACCAACACAAGATTAAAAATCAAGGTTGTCATATGGGCATAACAAGCGTAACAAGTACAGCCAAACAATCAAAGAATTGAATAATCAGGAGGTTGGTGAAACAATTTTACGTAAGGAGTAGAGTTATGTAGAACAGCTGTGGGCATTCTATTGATAAGAAAGGTGGGGGTGAGAAATGCATCACTCAAGAAACGGAGGGGCAAAGAAACATGAGCGAGTAGAGCAAGACCTGTCTCCACTAAAAGGTGTAATGCAGGCCACCATGCAGCACAAAGGTGCGCTTTGCCCTATGGCGTTGAGTCCAATTGCCCCTTTTTCCTCTAGATCACTTGCCTGCACCTTTCCCGAGCCCCCCCTGCTCCATGTGTGTGTGTGGGCAGGAGGTGAAATGAACAATGCCATGATTGAAAAAATAAGACTTCAACTTAACATATTCCAAGCCATCATCGATTTGAAGAACTTTAAGTTTGCAGCTAAAAAGATTCTTAGCTTGAGTTTTGAAGCATAGTTTTTAAGGTGCTGATGCGGTCTAGAGATGGTAAGGCATTGCTCCGCCTTACGTGAAGTGGCGCCTTATGGGTTTTTTTTTTTTTTTAAACACATTTTAAAATTACTTGACAAAAATTCCAAATATAGATTTTTTATTGGTAGGTGTATGGTTTTGTTAACACTTGAGATGTATGAGATCAGCTTTACTCCACCAAAAATAACCAAAACAAACGAAACAAAAACACGATTCACAAACAGGGTTTGGATTTTGTCAAGGGTTTTAAGAAAGGGCTTTGAGAAGGAATCAAGGAACAAGAAAGAACTACTGATCCAGGCGACCATTTTGCTCCGGCAGCGGTGAGCTTCATTCTTCTTTGACAGGATTAGAAATATAGTGGATGACCTTAGGGCTTAGGCACTCATTTTGGCATCATAGAGGTAAGTATAATAAATACTTGTATTTTTTATGTCTTCTTTTTTTTATATTTATAATTTTGTTACATAATTATGTATTTATATTATATGTTAATATGTTATGATGATTGATGATTGATGATTGAATATTGATGATTGATGATTGATGATTGATGATTGATGATTGATGAAGATGAACTTAGTTTATTCACTTTATTGATTTATTTTCGTGATGAATATCTTACATTGGTATGAATATGAATCTTTATTATTTATTTAACATATGAGTAATAGGATTCAACTAGGATTTGAGCCAAATGGATTGGTTTTATAAAAAAATTACACAGGAACGCTTTAGTCGATAAGGCGACGCTTTATGCCCGCCTTATTGCTAAGGCATTCCGAAAGACCCTCAAACGCCTCCGTCGCCTTACCACCTTAAAAACTATGGTTTCAAGGAGTTCTCAACCACCTGATGCTCACTACACCAATGCAGTGATTGCAGATGATTTTCAAGCGCAACCATTGAATGATCCCACAAGTATTCCACATTCTCTCGATACTCCTTTCGACTACTTCATAGGTCCAGCTAGGGATGGCGTTTCACTAAATGGCTGGTGGCCCTGCCACCCAACCAAATGAGTGTTGTGGCCAGCTTTGTTGAGAGGATTCCCTATCTTTCGAATTAATGGAGAATCCCAACTTTTGATTGACATCATTTGAGTTAGGTACATTGGCACTGCGTTCAATCTTCTTAGGCACATCTTAGTTCCACATTGATTTTGAGTAGGATTATCCTTTTCCTTGTTTGTGATCGTCTTCTTTTATCAGATTGATCTATATTTGTGTTGCCCCTGAACTATTTGAAGTGGAGTTTGCAGAAGGTTGCCCTTTACCACCTCCACTTCCAGTGCTACGTACCCCACCTTGATTATTATTCTAAGAAACAAGAGTGGAGCTATCCGTTGGTGCAGGATCATGAGAATTCTCTAGAGCTACTCATAAGACTCGAGAAAAGGTACCTGCAAGTGATGACACTTTGTCACCTCCATGAATCTTAGACCGGGCAACATCATTCTCTGGTCCAAGACCACCCAAAAAACCTATAGCTGCGAGCTGCTCTCGCTGGTTCTGCATCTTCTGCACATCACGACTAATCAGAGTAGAGAATTCAGCTTCTCATGCCTACTCTTGAAATCAGCAAAGTATTGAGTCAGAGGTTGATTCTTCCGATAAAACTCCTTAGATGACTCATAGATGCGAGAGAGGTTGCCGCAGTGCGATTGATTTGGATTATGGCCCTAATCTACAGGGACTTCTGGGAGGGGAAGGAGTGGGAGCAGGGGTTGGATTTTTTTTTTTT
>NC_056558.1:10171060-10171395 GCF_013358625.1 Macadamia integrifolia | reverse complement strand
TTTTTTTTTTTTTTAAACACATTTTAAAATTACTTAATGAAGACTCCAAATATAGATTTTTTATTGGTAGGTGTATGGTTTTATTAACACTTGAGATGTATGGGATCAACTTTTCTCCACAAAAAATAATCAAAACAAACAAAACAAATAAAACAAATACACGATTCACAAAGAGGGTTTGGATTTTGTCAAGGGTTTTAAGAAAGGGCTTTGAGAATGAATCAAGGAACAAGGAAGAACCAGAGTTATCAATTCGGCCGAATAGTTCGCAAATTATTCGGCCGAACCGAATTTTTCCGAATTTTATCAAAAATTCGGACCGAATCCGAATTAAA
>NC_056558.1:10150693-10171040 GCF_013358625.1 Macadamia integrifolia | reverse complement strand
TTAAACCCAACTGTTGGATCTTTCTCCACACTTTTATTTTTCACATTCAACCGTTGGTTAGGGTTGGGGATGGAGATGAGATTGGGCAAGATGGTTCAGGTTGTGGAGAGAGTTCGTGTGGGAGATAAGAGGTAGGGATCGATTTCTCAGGGATTGGGGCTGCAGGTGTAGGATATGGGGGATGGAGGCTGTCAGGATGAAGCGGTGAGGCCACTGGAGGCGAGATAGTCGGGAGACGGAGGTAAGTTTTATCTAACTGAGTTGGGTGAGTAAAAGTAGGGATCAGCTTTCCTTACCAGATCAGGTCGAGAGAGAACAGGGAATGGGGGAGTGATCAAGACAAAGTCGGGGGTGGGGGTGGGGAGGTGGGCGAGAGAGTGTCGGGGATGGGGACATGCTTTCCTTACCTAGGCTGTGTGCAAATTGTCGGCTGACCAGTTGGAAGATATTCTGACCTCTCTCAAGAAATTAGAGAAGAATCCTTACAACTTGCGTTTGTATGTCGTAAATAGCTTGGCTAGGGTTTACCTTTGAGTGATAAACACTAGACAAGAGCAGGCTGAGCGGCTGCCAGCCGGCAAAGAGCTCGGCTATCGCCAAGACAAAACAGAGTAGGGGATGATGCTAGGGGTGTGGGAGAGACCACTTGAAAGTGAGAGAGATGGCTAGGGCTCTCTCGCCAGGACAAAATGGAGCTCTGATACCATGCTTCAAGTATTACAAAATGAGTAAAAAAACAGAGGGAATAAAAAGAGGAGAAAACAGAACCAAGAAAAGAACCAGGAGAATTTGTAAGATCTCTATGAGCACCACCTCTACATACTATTTGCTTTACCTAAGAAAATGATACGGTGAACTTCAATTGGACCATACTCACTCTTTCTCTCTTATATTTTACTTGTCCAGACTTTCCTGGCTCAGTGGTACTGGTTAAATAATATACCATTTGTGTACCTCTTCCAAGATAATAATAGGTCTTTTGCTTTTATTTATTGAAAAGTGTCACTTGTTACTGATATCAACGAATTAAATACTGATGCAGGGTTCAATTCTACGTTACGGCAGGGTAACATTACACACCATGAATACATTCAGGTTTCATTTCTTCTAAAGCCTTCTGTATGATTGTTGAATTCAAAGATCTTTCATCAATCTATTTTTATTATGCTCTTACATACAGGTAGGGAAAGGGAGAGATGTTGGGCTGAACCAAATTGCCCTATTTGAAGGCAAAGTAGCTGGTGGAAATGGAGAACAAGTCTTAAGCAGGGACATATACCGGCTTGGACAACTTTTTGACTTTTTCAGAATGCTATCGTTCTACTTCACAACTGTTGGTTTTTATGTGTGCACAATGGTATGCACTTCTGTTTTATGTAACAACTGTTTGAATTAATATTTGTTGTCCTAAGTTAGATGGAAGCTTCTGACAAAGTCATTATTTGTGCAGATGACCGTTCTTACTGTTTACATTTTTCTATATGGAAGAGCTTATTTGGTAATGTGACGTACTATATATCCTTGTTTACCTTTGATTCCATGATTTTTCCATGAATTGTTCATCTGGGATTGAATTTCATTTTCTCTAGACAAGGTGATATAATAATTTTTAGCATTAATAATATTCATATTTTTAACAATCAAGGTGCTGCCAAATCTTTCAGGCTTTCTCTGGTGTTGATAGTGGTATTAACAGGCTGGCTAAATTGTCGGGTAACACAGCACTGGATGCAGTTTTAAATACTCAATTCTTGTTCCAGATAGGAATTTTCACTGCCGTCCCAATGATAATGGGATTTGTACTTGAATTTGGATTGTTGAAGGTTAGTTCATATAAATATTGTGACTTCCAGTGATGTAGAAGTACTTCATTTGTTTGCTCTGCAAATAAAACATTAGCTTTGTTCAGACAAGCCATGGACCAAACTAGTTGTTTTTTGGATGGGTATGGGACCACACTAGTTGCTTGTGCTGAACCAGTAATATTAGTAGTAAAAACGTCAAGTATGAGCGGTTTCAGTTTCATTCTTTCCCATTGTATTTTCAGGGTGAAAGCTACTGAAACTGGTTTTCTGTTTATTGTTTCTTAATGTTATACCAGCATATAGAGGTTTATTGCCTTTGGTTTCTAATTGCGCTTTAAACTTTTGCAGGCTGTTTTCAGTTTTATCACCATGCAACTACAGTTGTGTTCTGTTTTCTTCACATTCTCTTTAGGAACTAGAACTCATTATTTTGGGCGTACAATACTCCATGGAGGTGCAAAAGTATGACCTCTTTTTGAACTATTATCTCAAGAAGTTTGTGCCATATTTTAAGAAATAAGAATGCTGACAATTACATGTAAAAACCTCACCAACAGTACAGAGCAACAGGTAGAGGCTTTGTGGTCCGTCACATCAAGTTTGCTGAAAATTACAGGCTTTATTCACGAAGTCATTTCGTGAAGGCGTAAGTTTTGTTTCTTGTATAGGTTAAATTGATGTTTCTTCTTGTGTTTTTGTGCTGTTAAAAGTTTTGAGCTCATTTGCTTTCCAATCTTCAAATTTTTTATATGCAGGCTTGAAGTGGCAATGCTTCTTATAGTTTACATAGCATATGGCTATACGAATGGAGGTGCAGTTTCTTTTGTTCTGCTTACTCTCAGCAGTTGGTTCCTTGTCATGTCGTGGCTCTTTGCTCCGTATATATTTAATCCATCAGGATTTGAATGGCAGAAGTAAGTAAGATGAAATTTATTATTTTTGGCAGTTTTTAATGAACATACTTTTGTAACTGCATGTTGTTAAATATACTCTTATTTTTCTTTCATCAGTGTCTCTCACAAAACTGTGTATGGACCTCATTTTTTTTTTTTCCTGTGTGAGACACAGGACTGTGGAGGACTTCAATGATTGGATCAGTTGGCTTCTTTATAAAGGTGGAGTTGGAGTAAAGGGAGAAAACAGTTGGGAATCATGGTGGGATGAGGAACAGGTTGGGTATTCTACCATAATTGTGTAGTTATCTTTTGGGTAGTTTTCCATGTAACAATGGAAAATGATTTTTCCGAAAATCACAATATAAATATTGTTGAGTTTTAGGGGTATTTTGGTCTATTCGATATTGCTTATATACTGCTTAGGGTGCAGGGGTATTCCTGTCCCTGGCTAATTGCTAAAGTAATATATAATAAAGGGAAAGACCTGTGGCAGACCATTCTGTCTGAGCCGCAGGTTAGCTTCCCTTCGGTTGAATGCAGGATTCTGGAATCGTAACAAATTTGAGCCATTCAATTTTATGGGTTTTTTTTTATCTAAATCGTCTCTTCCCACTCAGAGATGGGAGAGTGTAAAGTTAATGTTTAGGGTACTGGTACACATGCATCGACATACACAGAATGTGTGCCCATACAAAGGAGCTATTTGATAGATGTCCTGTCTATCCAACTGTTGGAATGGACATTTTATTCATGTGGCAGAATAGATGTCTTATGACATTTGGAAAAATAACATACCTTTGCCATAATAATAATAACAATAATAATTTTCCTTATCGTTTTTATTCTTCTATTAAAAAAAAAAAAAAAAAAAAAAAAAAAGGAGGTAAGTGAAATATGCTCCGGATTTTCAATTGTCTAAAAATATGCTCATATTTGGATTTTTGTTGTGCATGTGAATTCATGTTTAAAAACTATGGTTCTGTAACCTGGATCTTGCTAAATATCTTAAGATGTTATTCTTGTTAGTGTCTTGAGGTTGCGTATCAGCACATTACAATTGTATATGTAGTTTTAAATTTTTGTAGGTGTTAATATTGCTCAATAAAAATTTATCTGCTACCCCCAATGCTCTTAAATTTCTGTGATCTCAGTGGTTTTGAGTATATTTTGTTTGTCCATCTTTCTCCGTTTGTCTCTCCATGTCTTACGATCTCTCTCTCTCTCTCTCTCTCTCTCTCCTCTGTTTCTACAGATGCATATCCAAACATTGAGAGGTCGGATATTGGAAACCATTTTAAGCTTGAGATTTTTCTTCTTCCAGTATGGCATTGTCTACAAGCTCCATCTCACTGGAAATAACACTTCACTGGCGGTATGCTTTTCTACCTCTATGACCCTCACTATCCACCCCCCACCCCAAACCAAGGGGTGGGTGGGGGAAGGAAAAGTTTGTGGACTATTTTTTATTCGTGTTATCTGCATATACATGATGATTTATCCTGGTTCAACTATCATTCCTTTTGCATTATCTGTTGCATTGTCTACTTAATTTTGTTGCTGTGATTAAGTCTGGATACGCATGATAAAGGATGCAGTTCCGTTTCTGTATTAGTATAACTTGAGGTGTAAGGTCCCTCTTTTTTTTTTTTTGATGAATAAATAATTCATTACCAAGAAGAAGAAATATACAAGGGGGGAAGAAGGGGTGATCCAAAAAAGGAACAAGCTCTAGGGGGTGAGGGGGGGCTAATCCCAACTAGCAAAAGGAGACATCAATTAGGGGGGGAGATAATAGAGGAGGAGACATCAATTGGGGGCTAATCCACAACCATCCACTCCTTTCGTATGAAACAAATTATATTTCCAAAACATGCATCATAAATCATTGATTTTCATTAACTTTTCGTACATGTAAAATACGCTTGAAACCATTCAAAGCATACGCACATACAATAGAAAATCCCATGCATAACAGGTGAATCATGTTAATTTCCACCTACTGCTTGGGATACCCTCATCTGAACACAAATTCCCGGCCTTCGCCATTCTCTGTTTTTCATCCCAGTCTCAACCTTCCTTGATCTCTCTTGGCTTCTCCCCTCTGTTGGTCTCTCTCTCTCTCTCTCTCTCTCTCTCTCTCTCTTAATCTTTCTCTCCTCTATTCTCCTTCTTATGGACAAATCCCCAATGTGAAGAAAATCCCCCAGGATTTGGCCCTTTGCTTCTTCCTTTTTCTTTATATTAATATGCTTTGTCCTTTTTTTTAATAATAAAGAACCCATACAAAAGAAAACACTATTATATGTATCCCTATCATAATAATAAAATAGTATAATATATTAATCACCTCCTCCTACTCACTCTTACTCTCTCTTTTTCTCTTTCCATCCCCCTCTACCTCTTCTTCCGTATAAACCAAAACCACCTCTCTCTCGCCTATCTCTTCTTGATATAGGGACAACTTGCACACCAAAGAAGGATTGAGATTCCTACCTTTATATAAACTCTTAACTGTTATATGTGTGAGAACTAAACTTTCCTATTTTCTCTCTAGTCCTTTAACATAAGAAAGGTCACACTCAAGTAGGATATTACATATTATAGCCCTTAGAGAAACTTGGTGGTGGGATGAGGAAGTGCAAGCAGCCATTAAGCTCAAGAAAGACAATTTTAAGATTTAGCAAAGGACTAAGGAGGCCGAAGATCAAGAGAGGTATAAGGTTCCTAGAAATGAGGCAAGAAAGAATGTGGAGAAAGCACGGGTGAGAAAATATGAGGACTTCTACAATAATCTAAACACTAAGGAAGGGGGAAAGATATTTAGAAGATAGCTAAAATTTGAGACGGGAAGAGTAGAGATTTTGATAATGTTCGATGTATTAAGGGTGGTGATGGTAGAGTACTTGTAAAGGATGAAGACATTAACAGGAGATGGATTATGTATTTTTGCATCTTACTAAATGGAGACAACACATGGAGGAATAATGAGAGTATACATTATTACAGCACGCATCATAGATATGTCTGTAAGATAGGAGTGACTGGGGTTAAAGACGTCCTGAGTAAGATGAAAGTAGGTAAGACTCCAGGCCCAGATGAGTTACCAATTGAAATATGGAAGGGTTTGGGAGTGTGTGGGGTTGCCCGGCTAATAAGGTTGTTTAACAAAATTATGGACACGAGAAAGATGTCTGATGAATGGAGGAGAAGTATTGTTGTTCTAGTCTACAAAAATAAAGGCGATATACAAAGCTGCAATAACTATAAAAGCATAAGTCATACTATGAAATTGTGGGAGAAGGTCATCGAAGTCCGCATAAGAAGAGAATCTATGGTGTCGAGGAACTAATTTGGTTTTGTGCCTGGGAGAACCATGACAGAAGCGATTTACTTTCTACAAGCGCTTATGGAAAAATCAAGAACTTACAAGAAGGATCTTCATATGGTCTTCATCAACCTAAAAAAAGGCCTATGACAGAGTCCCCAGAGAGCTAATCTAGCATGCATTGGAGAAGAAAGGGGTGTCCAGTATGTATGTGGGCATAATTAAAGACATGTATGAGGGCATGCTAACTAGTGTAAGATTTTTAGGAGGTGATAGTAATGAGTTCCTAATTACCATTGGGTTACATCAAGGATCTGCTTTAAGTCTCTATCTGTTTACGTTTATCATGGATGATTTAACCAAGAATATTCAAGGAGAGGTTCCGTGTTTTATGCTTTTTGCTAATGATATCGTTATAGTGGATGAGACAGTGGAAGGGATTAATGATAAGTTGGAGTTATGGAGATCTACTTTAGAATCAAGAGGTCTTAAGATGAATAGAACGAAGATGGATTATATAGTGTGTAACTTTAGTAGCTCAAGGACGGATACTGATGTGGTGAAACTTGAGGAGAGAGATTCTGCAAAGTGTTTTATAAATATTTGGGGTTAACTTTTAATAACAATGGTGAGATAGATGATGGATGATGTCTCTCTTAAAGCAAGAAAGGTGAAGTGGAGAAGTGCATCTAGAGTGTTGTGTGATCGACGTATTCCTCTCAAGTTTAAAGGAAAGTTCTACTGGAAAAACTAGCTATGTTGTATGGGGCAGAATGTTGGGCAGTCAAGATGCGACAGAAGCGTAACACAGATAAATTGAGTGTTGTAGAGATGCAGATGTTGAGATGGATGTGCGGCAAGACTAAGAGAGATAAGAGTGAGGAATAACAGGGTAAGAGCTGAGTTGGGAGTGGCCCTGATTCAAGACAGACTTCGAGAATGCCACTTAAGGTGGTATGGCCATGTTCAGAGGAGGCCTTAGGATGCTCTAATGTGGAGGAGTGATTAGATCCAATGGGAAGGAAATAGAAGAGCTAGGGAGCTGACCTAAAATGACCATTGATAGGGTTTGGTGGAACCCTACCTCAAATTTTCCTGTTTGCCCCTCCTCCTTCGGCTTCTGGGTTCTTGTTCAGCCCATGTGGGCTTTTGATTTTGTTGTTGGGCTTTTGGCTCCTTTACTTTGTGTTGTATTAGACATGTCTCAAATGACATGTCTTCCACTCCTCATGCCCATTGGGCCTTGAATGCTGTCTTTTTTGGACTTTGGTAACCCTTATAGGGTTTGTAATCTCCCTTTGTGGGTATATTCTCCATCCCCCTTCTTTTAATGCATTTATTAAGGCTCTGTACTGTAACGTTCTAAAAAATGAGTTCTGATGTTTTTTCATTTTTTTGGAACAGAAATGGGGTAAAAACTGTATGGTAAGTCCGGTTTAATTCTTTTTTTTTTTTAAATGAACCGGGCACTTATGAGGCTTTGGAACCCTTTTTTTGGAGCATGAAAAGCTTGCTTTTCATTTTCATAATTGATTCTGAGCAAAAGGCGCCAAAATAGATAGGTGACTTAAGTTAAGAAGGGTAAATGGGGAAATTACCTTCAAAACATAACAAAAGGTGTATTTCAAGGGTATTGTAAACCCTAACACCATTTTGCACTTGGAGAACGGCCAGAGAAGAGAAGGGGATCGCTGAAACAAAGAGTAAGAGCCATCACCGTCTTCGATCTGCCATCACCATGCGATCGCTCCCTTTCTCTCTCTGTCTCTTTCTCTTTCTCTTTCTCTCCCTCTCCCTCTCCCTCTCCCTCTCCCCAATGGTTTTGCTTATTTTGCAGGTTTTCAATTTTTTTTTTTTTTTTTTTTTTTTTTTTTTTTTTTTTTTTTACTTTCCTATGCTTAGATATTATTGCTGGATTTTATTGGACGTTCTTATAAACCTCATTGATCTTCACGGATTTTTCTAGTAAGGATTTGTGGATGAAGAAGCTGCCTAGACCTAGGATATTCTGTGGTGTATCATTGTACTTATTTTCCTCTTGAATTCATCTATCACTATACTCTATTATCGACAGGCCTAATACATCCTCTGAGGGTTGTTTGTTCCTTTTTCTTTTTCTTGATTTGAATTGCTGGTCAGCTTCTATATGAACACTCTGGGAGGGGAAGACCAGAAATTTCAACTAGTCATGTAGAGGATGGGGAGTTCCTGGAAGAACTAGACAAGTTTTTGGTGGGAAGGTCTACTATCATGGGGATTTCTATATTCAAAAGGAAGAGATTGGAGTTCAATGAGATGGAGCCCAATCAGTTATTCAATTTCACCCCCCGAATCAGTTTATCAATTCAGTGACAAAATCTCAGAGCATACAGGGTCAAAGGGATATGATCAAATCGAAGCCTTGTTGACTGCTGAGGAAATCATTTTTTCTCTTTCAATGTCCTTTCTCCTTTTATTTGTTGAGCTAAATATTAAAAGAAGCATCAATGTCTACACAACAAAAGGATACAAGGGCCAACCAATGGAGGCAATAACCTCTATATGGTATAATTTTCATTAAAGATAACACCAAAAAACAGTTTCATGAATTGAGGCCTCCAAGTCCAAACAACCTTATCTACTAATTTAATGTGAGGACTGTAGGAGTCTCTAGTAAGACATATTAAACAAAATCTTGATTTCTAGAATTTTTTTACCGAAGCTATTGGTCTGAAGAAAATTCCGAATTAAGATAACTTGTGGATCGATTGCATATAATTAATTGTCTTACAGAGAAATGCAAGGTGAAGGACCCATGTGTCCATGTGGACAAGGTCAGATGGTGTTGAAGGTATCTCATGCCAAAAGAAACCCAGTATGGTTTTACAAATGTCCCACAAATGAAACCCATGTAGGACATTTCATGTGGGTAGACAACCACCATCCCGATGAGGATATTGATGATCGCAAATATAATAATGGTTTCAAGAATTATCCACAAGGAGGATATGACCATCATATTAATCGATCGCAAGGAAACACACCGAAATATTTCATATTTGACGTGACAACCGTGTTGTTGATATGGAACTTGATCATATCATTATTCTTGTTTATGTCTTATTTTGACTTTATTCATTTGTGTAATAATGGTTTTATAACTTAAAATTTATTAGAAAACCATTGACTATCTTTAGATTTTATTTAAAAATTACAACTTTGACACCCATGGTGATATGTCTTTTTATGTAAATATTGGTTTCTAATAGAAATGGTTCTGTTAAGTGCGAACCATACGGGGTTCTGTTTCTTCCAGGTTACAAAATCAATTTTCTTTTGGGGTTACCATACAGTATTTTTTACGCATAATCACTCCAGAAAAACAGAAATGCAAAAAAGTGTGCCAGTCCCAAAATCATGTTTAAAAAACAGAATCGTTACAATGCAGAGCCTAATTCACCCAAAAAAAATGACCATTGAAGATTTGGTAAGGAAAGTCATGCAAAAGCTAGGTCTTGACTTTTGTATGACATCAAATAGAGCAATTTGGAGGATAAAGATCCATGTTGCTGACTGCCTTTAGGTGGGATGGCCCGGAGGTGTTGCATTGCCTTTGTTTCATTTCTTTTCTTTATTTTTCCCCTTTCCCTCTTCTTTTTTTTATATTTTTCTTTAACTGATCCATGTAGTCGACCCCATTCAGTTGGGAAAATTCTTAGTTGTTGTTGTATCCCACTCAAAGATGTATTCCCACTCACCGTACAACTCTCTATTTTAGTATATTACTGTTATATCTTTATAAAAACAAGCCAACCACTACCTCTTTCTACTATCATATTTTTGTTATAAAGTACACCCATCCTTTCTTGTCTCCTACTTTTCCTCATGTCTACATCGTAAGACAGCAATGCATCTCAATTAAGATATACTTTTAATAAATTCCCACCAGAATTAATTCTCTTCTCTCTTCATTTCTTTTCTATTGCTTGATAAGATTTAATATATTTATATTGTCTATCCACAAAAGGTAATTGATATAAAACTAATCCACCAAATGGGTGACGTATTGCCTCTTTTACCCTATTCAATTCAACAAATTTCATTCTTATCCAACCCAATGAAAATTCCAAATTTTCACCTACTTCATAAAATGTCAAATTCTACCCTTAACCCATATAAAATATTTCTTTTTGGATGAATAAATAATTTTATTACCAAACGGAAGAGAGAATATACAAGGGGGTAAGGAAAGGGAACAAAGCCTAAATCCTCAAAGGGAGGGAAGGCACAACAAAAAAAAAAACTTAGGGGGACCCCAACAAAAAATTATGTTTTTTTGAAAAATTACCCATCTTGGCCATTATATGACCATAGCGCATTGTATCGGTACATACCGATACTCACCGATACGTGCCAATATATACCGATACGTACCGATCGATACATACCGATACTTACCGATACGCAAGCTTGGAGCTCACATCAAAGTACATTTTACCTCAATTTTATAATTTTCATAGACGTATCGAGGCATATCGTATCGTATCAATGTGTATTGGTGGTATATTGATGTATATCGGTATGTATTGTAGGATATATATCGATACGAAAGGATTTTAAAAATTTCATGTATCGTATCGATGTGTATCGTATCGATCGGCTAAATTTAAGATACGTATCGGAGGGTATCGTATCGGTATCGGTATCGGAGATACTTAAAACCATGGGTAGGAGAAAGAGTGGTGATCAGGGTCTTCAACACCATCCCAGCAAAGACACAAGAGGGTGAGACTGGAATGTGCCGATAGATGAGGAACGATTGCATGGGAAGGCAGTTGGAAAGAGTGCGCCAGGTAATAAAGTTGTGGCAGGGGATTTGACCTTTGAGCCAGATGATTTTGTGCCAAGGAGCAGTGGGACTAAAGAAGCGAATGTGGTTCCAAGCTTAGGCCGATGTGAACTAGCCAGTAGAGGAGGGAAGTCAGATGATCTTATCGTCTCTTCCCCTATAACCAGGGGGAATGGGGAGAAGGGCAAAAGATCAGCTAGGGGGGAGGAGAGGAAGGAGGGGACCACTCGCAAAGAGAGATAATGGAGGCCACAAAAGCGCAACTGGGAAGGACCGAGGAGTAGAGGATACAGGGGGTGATCAGGGAAAGAAGGATGCCAGGGATCTAGCCAAAGAGAGGTAGAGGCATAGTTGTCACGGCTTCAAATTGATGTCAAGGCGGTGGAGGCTTGGCTAATCGATTTGGCGATGAATTGCCCGTTATGGCGTTGCCATGGCGGTCAAATTGCCCATGTGTCATTTTTTATTTTTCCTATTTTCTAAAGTTATTTAGTATGCTATTTTTTTATTTTCCTTATTTTCTAAAGTTATTTAGCATGCTACAAGCCTACAGTTTATACCCTATAACATATAAAACCAACATTAAGCAACATCAAATCATCAAAAATCAACATAGCCTTATCAAAATCACCCTGCATTTTACAAAAAATTGACTGCCTAGTGAATTAGGCATGACTGGCGTCCATGGCGGTGCCGCCGATCAACCAATGGCGACCGCCATTTGTGTCACGTAAATCGTAGCACTACCATGAACTTCTTTTTCCGCCAGGACGTCAAATCGCCGTCTTGGCGATGCCATGACAACTATGGGTAGAGGAGCCATTGCCGATGGAGTAAGAGATAGCACCGAGTGCCAATGATCTTTTGCTAAGAATTTTGTGCCAGATCTAAGAGGCATCAGGAGAAGGGGAGAGTCCAAATGGAATCATTTCAGATGGGAGAGTAGTAGACCCAGACCAGATGCTCTTCTACTTCGAGCCAATCTTTCAAATGAGCTTGGGAATGCTAGTAGTATTGACATATTTTATCTTTCTTAGGCCCAGGCCACCTTCTGATTTGGGAAGGCAAACTTTGGCCCAACTCATTAGCTTGAGGAATTTGGAGGAATCAGTTCTTTTCCAAAGGAACACAAAAGGGTGTCAATGGCGTTATAGGTGGTAGGGAGAAGAAAGACACATGACCATTAGGGGTACATGGATTGCAACACTGATCTGATGAGGACCAGCGGCCAGCATAAGAGAGCAGCTTTGATGTAAATAAGTCACTTAATGAGCTTATTTTATTGCAAATAAGCCTTGGGTTAGGTTATGTATGTGTTGGGCCTTTGATCCCATATGTTTTCTTTGTAATGAGCCACTTTAATGGGCTTAAAATATGGGAAGAAAGTAGGAAAATGGGATTTAATTCATTAGTTTAGTTAGAGTCCTGTTTCGAGTCTATTTCCTTTGTTATTTCAATTTAAGTCAGCTTAGGTTTCCCTATTAGTGAATGACTAGTTAGTTACCTACTCCGTGTTGGAGTTCTAGTCATACTCTATGTTGGAGTTCTAGTCTAGTCCTACTTGGAGTCCAACTCCTATTATGTAAGGTCTACTGCTACTTAGAGTCCAACTCCTAGTTAGGTTTTTTTACTGGTAGTCTGCCCTCTTTATATAGAGGAGCTAATGTACTCTAGTTGGACAGATTTGAAGAATGATGAATTGAGTTAATGTTTGAGAGCCTGAGGGTTGTGTCAATGATTCTTCCCCTCCTTCTTTATGCGATTTCTCTCCCTCCCTGGTTGGATTTGTGCAATATCTAATTGTGTGATCCCTTCCTCTCCCTGCTATTCTGATTTCCCCTCTTTTCCCTAAAGCTACCCTATCAATTTGGTATCAAAGCCGAAGGATCCCTTGCTCTACTGAAACGCAACTCCCTTTCTCTCCCTATTCCCTCCAAAAAAGAAAAAGCAAAATTGACCGATGGATCTAGACCTTTTATTGGATATCCGTCAACAAATGCAATTGATGCAAGTGAAGCTTGATGAGGCTCAACGACATTGCACGGACTTCAAATCCTTAGCACACTCTACTTTCAACTATGTGATCTCAGCCGTTGAACATCATGTAGACAAACCAGAAGATGAACCACCAGTGGTAGAAGATGAGATGACACTGTTGGAAGTTGAAGATCAACTTTTCGAAAATTTTAAATTAGTTGATCTCTTCAATGAACCAATCGATTTTATTTTTCCGAGTCACTACTTCACCTTTGAACTTCACCTCGTGGATTTCATAGCATTCGATCATGGTTTTGATGGGTACTTCATACAGGAAAAGTTGGATATTGATCGATTGGTGTTGATTCTCCCGTTCTACAAAACTCGTGGACGAGTTTTCTCAACATTGGGAGAATTGATGTAGACAAGTCGCTTAATGGGATTGTTTTATTGCAAATAAGTGTTGGGTTGGGTTATGTATGTGTTGGGCCTTTGATCCCATGTGTTTAGTTAGAGTCATGTTTTGAGTCTATTTTCTTTGTTATTTCAGTTTGAGTCAGCTATTAGTGAATGACTAGTTAGTTACCTACTCAGTGTTGGAGTTCTAATCCTACTCCATGTTGGAGTTATAGTCTAGTTCTACTTGGAGTACAACTATTATGTAAGGTCTAATCCTACTTGGAGTCTAACTCCTAGTTAGGTTATGACTGCTAGTCTGCCCTCTTTATATAGAGGAGCTAATGTACTCTAATTGGACATATTTGAAGAATGATGAATTGAGTTGATGTTTGAGAGCCTGAGGGATGTGAATGATTCTTCCCCTCCCCCTTCTTTATGCGATTTCTCTCCCTCCCTGGTTGGATTTGTGCAGTATCTAATTGTATGATCCCTTCCTCCCCCTGCTATTCTGATTTCCCCTCTTTTCACTAAGGCTATCCCATCACGCTTACCTTTCCAATGCTAGAGCCTTTTCCTCAGGAGATAAAGAATTGGAGAGCAGTGGTGGGCTGACAGCCTGGCGGGGATAAGAGGAGGCCAAGATATTTGACAGGCAGGGACCCAAGGGAAGAACCAATGAGGTCAAGGAGCCTAGATTGATAAGGGATAGAAACACTAGAAAGAAAGAGGTTGGACTAAGAAGATTGGTTCAAAGCCCAGATAAGGATTCAAAGAAATGGAGGGAAGACATGATGGAGGAGATGGAGGAAGGGTCAGCTCTGGAAAAGATCATGAGATCGTCAGCAAAAGCAAGATGGGTGAGCATAAGGGCTTTACATTGGGGAATCGGGGAGATAAGGTGTTGGTCCGTGGAGGACTGAATGAGCGAGAGAGAACCTCAAGAGCAAGAGAGGAAAGGGGAGAGGGGACAACCTTGCCTAATACCCACAGAAGAAGAGAAGTATCCCGCAGGACTACCATTGATCATGACTGAGAAGGAAGGGGAGGAAATGCAGGAGTGAATCCAGTAGACAAAAGAGGGAGGAAAGGACATCTAGAGAAGGACTTTAGTGATAAAATCACAGCGGATGGAGTCAAATGCCTTACGAATATCTATTTTGAGGAGAGCAGCTGAGGAGTGGGACTTGCTCTCAAATCCTCTGACAATAAGAGCATAATGTTGTTAGCAATGCTCCTACCCACAATGAAGGTAGATTGATTAGCATTGACCAGGGAATCAATGACCAATTGAATCTGATTAGCCAAAATTTAACAATGAATTTGTAGAGGTTGCACAGAGAGATGGGCCTGAAGTCGGTTGAGGGAGCAGTCCCATCTTTCTTGGGGATAAGGCACAGAAAGGTGAGTGACCTTTTCTTGTGATGGGGGGAGCTACAATGTCATTCCTCACTACTACTATGGCCATTTTAGGTCTACCCCTAACTCGTTTAGCTCCTTCAATCGGAATCAGATTAGTAGATCTCTCTTCCTTACTGGGGCATCCCTAGGCGTCCGTTGAACATGGCCGTACCACCTCAAACAACTTTCTTGGAGGTTTTCATTTATCGGTGAAACTCCCAAATCAGCTCTAATACATTTATTCCTTACTTCATCCTTCCTAGTTTTGCCACACATCCATCTTAACTTATTTATCTCCGCTACATATAGCTTCTCTATATGACACTTCCTAACTGCCCCACATTCCGCCCATACATCATAGTCGGTCGTGCAACAGTCTTGTAGAATTTTCCTTTAAGCTTTAAAAGACAGAAATATAATATGGCATACAATTATACCCCTACAAAGCCGACATAACAGTTCCATCAATGCGCTCTGACTGCATGATGATCTAGAAGATGGTTTTCGACTGCATTAAGATTTAGAACATTGGAAAGCTGGTTGAAGTAGATTTTCAGATGTGTTAAAACATCAGGAGTTTCAGAATGAGCTCTTAATCTTTGTGAAAGCAGAATCAAATAAATGTCAGCAATTCCTTAACCAGAATTAATGGAACCCGTCTACATCAATAATGAATGAATAAAGAGGGAAACATTATAGGGTACTGATATTAACCATGCTTTCTTAAGTTATAGCTCAATTTCTCATTGAAATAACGGTTCCCCTTCCATCTCCAGATTTATGGTTTCTCGTGGGTTGTGCTCGTGGCGATTGTCATGATATTCAAGGTTTGCACAATTTCTAGTATCTTTTGTTTTTTGGCCTTTATATTCAGCACCACTACAAGGAAAATTATGTATGCTTTTATTTTCCTGCTAAGTTTTCATTTATGTACTTATACCTTCTATTGCTGTGCAGATCTTCACCTTTAGCCCCCAAAAGTCAACCAACATACAGTTGTTGATGCGTTTTATACAGGGAACTCTGTTTTTAACTCTTATTGCTGCACTATGCCTTGTTGTTGCCTTCACTAATCTATCAATTCTAGATATTTTTGCCAGTGTCCTAGCATATATTCCTACTGGCTGGGCTATTCTATCGGTAAGTTAATTATGTGTCAACATCCTTTGTTACTCATTCCTACATCAAGTTGCAAAACAAAAAAGAGATGGTTCAATAGGATCGTATACGAGAACAACTGGGTCAGTGAGTCATAATTTTTATCTAAACGACTCAAAAGACAATGGAAGGATTTTCGGAAAATGTAGATCTAAATAATTCTTCGACTGTCCTGATTTTTTATCTGGATTATTTGGCTTGCTTAGCCCATTGGATGATCTGCTGAGTAAAACTGTATTTGTGATTAAGGAAGACAATTCAAGAATCTTATTGAGCACACATCTGGTGCCATAAGGGCAAATTACCAGCACAGAATTTTTAGCTGTAGGAATATGATCTTTCAGAGATTTACCTTTAGTGTTTTCGGGAATTACAGGACCATCCCATAACTTTAAAGACTCCCTTTCCTGTGTAACAACCTTCTGAATGTCTTATATTCCAGAAATATCTGTGGTCAAGTCCAATAAGGCGTGATGCTCCAAGTCTCCACAACACTAATCAACAATCCCTTCACTAGAACAGGGTTTCTATGAAAGCATCAAGTTAGCTAACGACCGACTCTACATGACATTACCCCCAAATAAGAAACTTCCTAACGCTTTAGGACTAATAACTTGAGTCCCTTTGTTAAGGGAGAAACTTTAAAGCCAGTAACACCTAAAAAGGCTTTCTAACCTGAGACTCATCTAACCCGATTTTTAAAAATACAGCAAGATAAGACTTGGGAAAGTGAAATAAATTCGTACTTTCCCACATTCTAAATATTTCGGCGGATGTCAAGTAATCCCATAAAAGTAATCAGTCTATCTCATGTAATATCAAAACAATTACTGTTTCTTGACTTTTAATTGCATCAATAAATGAAGGGAAAGTGTTTCCTGTCCAGGAGCATAGCCTATGCCAGCAGGAAACACCCAATGAGTGCCCCTGGAAAGGAATCATTTCAGGGAGCAGATAGGTCATTTCAGGGGGGAAAGGATAGAGATAGAGAGATGGAAGCACTATCAGAGGCTACCCTCCTGGACATGAATCAATTCCCCATAAATGAATTATATCTAGAAAACCTGACATCCAGTTTTTGTATCTGTCAAATGCAATGAGTAAAATCTTGTCTAATAACCCATTAGCATCGTGGTTAGGATTTGTTGGATGAAAATTCACAATTGAGGTGTCAGAAATATTCTAAAGAAATCTAGCTTTTTTGTTACAGTTTGAGGTTCTGTTAGCATTTGATTAGCAAAAATGGACCAAAAATTCTTATTTAGAATTGTTATTACTTGGGTATTTTGGTCATTTTATATGTTTTTGCAACCAAAATACTTTGACTAGGGTATAAGATATAATTTTACCTTTCGAGTTTCTGCTGTATGTAGAGATTAAACTATAGGTTTTTGGATGGTGTTCATACGAAGGATTTTAAATATATTTTCCTTTTTTTGTCTTGGGGGTCAGATTATGGTTGTTGTTTTGACAACCTTTACCGGCTCTTTGATGTTCTCATCAAGCTTAGATTTATTGCATTTTATGTTAATAACCTCCTGCTTTTATGCATTCTACAGCTGGCCATCACATGGAAGCAGATAGTAAGGAGATTGGGACTTTGGGATTCAGTACGTGAGTTTGGCCGATATTATGATGCTGGGATGGGTATAATTATATTTGTACCAGTGGCAGTGTTGTCATGGTTCCCATTTGTATCTACCTTCCAGTCACGTCTTCTCTTTAACCAAGCATTCAGCAGAGGGCTGGAGATATCCCTCATCCTAGCCGGAAACAAAGCCAATGTTCAGGCTTAAACATAAATGGTTTGTTTCTGATAAATACGATGGCTTTCTTCTGCAATCTACCTTGAGTTTATTTCTTAAATGAAGCATGTGACCAGGACCTACAGATGGCCATCCTCCTTATCGGTATCAAGATCAGGCTCGATTATCCACTCAACAGCTGCAGCTCGGTTGGTGTTTGTACTATGTTCTGTATATCTGACCTGTGAATTACATAGCTGAAGCATGTAGGGAAACTGGAGTGTGCACTATGTACAGGGGATTTTACTTAAATGTTGTTGTACACTTGTATTTAGGCATTTTATTTTTCATCATCTTTGGGATTCTTTGTTTCTTCATTTCCATCTTCCTTCCTCATGGGTTGCATTTTTATATAAAACTCTCCGATTCCAATAGTGATTTTTGACTCTAGACCAAGATTATTGCAATGATTTCACATGGTATCTCCCCAAAAGAGAATTTAGAGTGAAACTAATGTGTTCTAATACAGACAGGTGCCTATGGGTTTCTTTTGCTGATCTTATATTCTCCCTGATCATGTTGGACTTGGACTCCCAGCACCTCTATTGGTTTTTGTGGGAAATGCTCTCTATATACCTGTGCACACATAAATATTTATGCATTTACCTATTAAAATATTTAAATAGGAATTTCTGAAAGAATTGCATAATTTATTTGAGAATTTTCATTTTGATCTCGCTGAAACAAAATTTACATCAAGAGAAAAATTCTTAAAGTAATTAAAGTAAAAAATTACAGCTAAAAGAAGTGATTTTTTTTATTGACAATCCTTGTTTGAGGTGTCAAATAATTTGTAGTTTTATTTTATTGTCATTTTATAACACATTTTCTTTTAAGGAGAGTAAAGTCATTTGGAAAGCATGCGAGTAATGATAGTTATGGAAAATGATGTAATTGTAAGTCATTTTTAAATAATTGTGAGAACTTTATTTTTACTTTGAACGTAAAGAGTTTTTAGAAAAACATTGACAATCAAAGAATGTTACATGTATAGAGATGTGAGACTACGGCCCCTCAAAAAAATTGAGAATTTACTAAAAATAATTGATTTTTTTAATAATAGACTGTTATCTAATGGCTACCAATTATAAATTGTTTATATTTTAATGTCGAGGACTAGTGCAGCAACAATAATCATAATTTTGTTCCAACTTGATGAGGTTTAGAAGTACCAATAAGAAGTAAAAGAGGGTAAAAGAAGACAAAGCTGTAGAAAGCAGCATCATTGTAACATCCCTTAAAAGGGTTGACTAGACGGGTTCTTGTCTTGGTCAAACTAGAATCGAGTCTTGCCATCTGCAAAAATCAAAATCTGATTGGACCAAGCCATACTCAATCTTGATTCTGGATATTCTAGAATAGCCGATTATAGTGTTTTTTGGGTCCTGATCATTAGGTTTTCAAATCTTAATGGCCTATTCTAAGGTATTTTGGACGGCTCATTAGATTTTCATATATGAAGGGTCAATTCTAAGGTTTTAGGGATGGGATCATTAGATTTTTTTCTCCAAAGGACCGTTTATAGAGTTCTCGAGACTAGATAATTACATTTTTCATATATGAAGGGTCGATTATAAGGTTCTTGGGATTGCTTTTGCCAATTCTACCCCCATACTTGGACCTTTGAGAGGATTTTACTTCAAGATGATCACGTTTCTTTGCAAAATAATTTTGAAGGGAGTGTGAGCTCCCCATGATGCTAGTTTTAACCTTAAGCAACTGTAATTTTTTTTTCCCCTGAAATGTTCTTGTGGAGAAGTATGGTTCCTGTGCATGCAAGGGACCAATGGATAAAAATGTCATTATTCATTTTATGTAGTTAGACCAGTCATTTCGCTCCCCTCGCAATGTGTTTTGATGCAGGGCCCACATTCCACCCCGGAAACCATAGAAGAAATCAGCACAAGATGACGGTTTTGTCCTTTTGCTCAACCGCTGTAGATTAAGATATGGTCAACATGTCAAACTTTTGTCAATCTCATCATGTCAGCATGTTAATAGGGTACCGTTAGAATGCCACGTGGGAGACCTCTAGACAAAACCCCCATGACAGGTCCGCTTTGAAGGGCAGTCTCCCCCTAAAGACTCGCTCTCTCTCTCTCTCTCTATATTCCGATTTCCTTTTTCTTGCTTTTCTTTCTGTTCTCTTCCTCTCTCTTTCTTCGCGGTCGTCTCCGATTCCCTTCGTCTCTGGAACTCGAAGCCCCCGCGATCATACCCTCATGTCGTCGGTAAGAATTTTTATTCCCTTCTCCCACTCTCTTTGTCTTTCTTTCTCTCCCTCTCCTTCCGTCTCTTGTTTTTTTCTTTTCTCACTTGATCGCCACCTCCGTCCAATGTTGGCTTTTTCAATTCCTTTTTGTATGGGGTGAACAAATGAAT
This sequence comes from Macadamia integrifolia, assembly GCF_013358625.1. Classification (NCBI taxonomy): domain Eukaryota; kingdom Viridiplantae; phylum Streptophyta; class Magnoliopsida; order Proteales; family Proteaceae; genus Macadamia; species Macadamia integrifolia. The sequence goes on along the minus strand of NC_056558.1, from coordinate 10,151,067 downwards.
TACACTTTGAGATTTAGGGTTTTGCCTCAGCTTAGGGCTGAATTATGAGAATTATGGTAGGGACATTGGTCTCCAAAGTTAGCCTTGTATGTTTGGTTTTAGAAACATAATAATCATATCATAAGATGGAGAAAAGTAGAGTTTTTTTTTTTCCGATTCGTTTGCGATAAATAAGAAAGTTGTCTTTGTGGTGACTGTAATGGAACTTGGAAATTTGGACATGGTGGAGGTGGTCTAGTCCCCTTCCTCCGCCCACCTGATCAAAGTCGATGTTTATAATGATGAGAAGCGATGATTTGTTATATATGTATGTAAGTGATTGTAGTTCAGGTTTTGAAGGCTTTTTTTCTTCTTCTTTTTTTTTGGGGGGGGGG
>NC_056558.1:10115040-10150666 GCF_013358625.1 Macadamia integrifolia | reverse complement strand
GGGTGTGGGGGAGGTATTGGATGATTGATGAACAAAACCAAAAAATAGCAATTGCATTGGGGTTTTTTGTTCCTATTGAGAGGAATAGCTTTAGCATTTTTTGTTCCTATTGAGAGGAATAGCTTTAGCATATTTTGAAAGCAGCTATTTGTGCTCTATTGACCATGAATAAGATGATCGACCCCATTAGAATATAGTATACATTGGTGGAGAGAGTAGAGTAGGATCATTTTTGGAGAGAATAAAATTTGCTCCCTTTTACCATCCTGGAATTCAAGGCTTTGGAACACTTCATTAATCCATACATTAGATGTTGAGAATTTTATTTTCCATCATTAATGCTCATGTGGCAGAGGATTGTAACATATTAACACTGTTCCTGTCCCTGGGTACCATATCATGTTTTATAAGATAAATTTGCCAGATCAACTTCGTACAGGAATGGTGCTACTTAGCTTTTATGTTGCTCCTTGATCACGAATTTTGTTTTGTGTATCATTAACAGGGAAGCAAGAAGTGTGCACTAAACACTGATTCGGCTCAATTGTTGGAACTTTTTGAACCGAATATGTTTGCTTCCTTGTGTTGCTTTTATTTATGTGGTTGTTTTATAAGCTAACTGAGTGCTTTTTGAAGGAGAAAACTTTTTTGTTGAATTTCCACGTCTAGGATAGCCTTGTGTAGAACAGTTTTCTTTGAGGAGTAATATATTGATGATCATTTTTGTCATCTTGATAAAGTCAGCTATATGGAGAGGGAGAGATTGAATTGGGTGTTGCAAATTAGATTAGGGTGGAAGAAGTAGAGAGTTTTTTTTTTTTTTTTTGGGTGTGTGAGAAAGACATGCTCCTAAACTGAAGCTAGAATTTTATAAAACAGATATGAGCCAACCATGTTTGTTAAGCTGAATGTTGCACAACCGAGGAACAACAGAGAAATATTATTGATGTGCTTCTGATGGGAATGTTAAAATGGATAAGTAGCACAACTTGACAGAACAAAATAGGGTGATAATTGCTGTCATAGTAACATAGTGACAACTAGTTAGGAGTTCTTTGGTGCAATTTGAAGGTGTCAAAAGAGCAAAGCAAGCCACTGACAGATTGGGTTGAAGTGATAAGAAGGTAGACAATTTATTATGAATTAACAAAGATATTTTTTACTAATATGGGTGAAGAAGATTTGTGTAGCCAACCTAGAATTGTTGGGGCTTAGGAGTGATTCTTTGTAAATGTCATTGACAAATAAATCATACCTTCATGGAAGGTATTTCGGATAGAACTTTATTGAGAGGGTGCGCTCTTCATTGAACAAAATAATCCCTTTTCTCAAAAGGATAAGAAAAAGGTGATTAGAAAAGAAAGAAGTGTGAGGAGATGGAAGGGGGAAGAAGAAGAGAAGATGATTCATAAGTACAGGACAAACCTGATTCAACTGAACCACTCATGTTTTTTCTTCCTAGATTCCTGCTTTTTATAGAACCGGCTGATAACTGGAAAAACCAGAGCTGGATCCTTTTAACGTTAATGTGCTGTTTAGGTTGTCGTACCATGAACAGGCTATGACAAGAAGTATCAAAAATTATTGAGCTGAGCTCATCTCACTTGCCATTTGGCAATAGAAAGAAGTAACACGAAATTTCTAACATATGCTGTTTCATATGAGAATTAATATTTATTAAGATGAGGGGTTCTTCAACTTATAGCTGACTTTTCTATTTGCAGCAGGATAAGGGTCGGCCATTACCCAAATTCGGTGAGTGGGATGTAAACAATCCTGCATCAGCCGAAGGGTTTACAGTCATATTTAATAAGGCTAGAGATGAGAAGAAGACCAACAATGCTGCAGGTGGAATGTCACCTGGAAGAAATGATGATGCATACAAACGAAATGAGAGTTATCAGTATGCCACAAAGGTATGATTATGGCATGTGTTTAGTTAAGATAGACATATCATCGCTTTATCTCTACCTAATGAATCTCCCCTATTCCTTCATTGTATTTGGCAGAGAAAATGGTTATGCTGTGGTTGAACCTGCACTGCTTTTTGGAGCCCTGAGACCCGTGAACATGGGCGTTGTGGTATAGTATTGTGTTTTTCCTGATCCCTCCCCCGGCAGACTGATGAAGTGGGGAATGTATGGTGGTTATTTACTCTTTTACCTGCAGTGTTTGTTCATTTTTTCTGATTTCTTGTTCATCTCCTTTTATGTTCCCCAAAGCTTCTTATATTTATGTACCCTAGGAGGAATGGAAGAAAAGTAATGGGTATAAAAACATAAAAAATTTCTTGCTCTTTGTTTTTGTTTTGAATTATGTCAATGATTTTGAGTTTGTTTGTTCATTTGTTCTGAACAGTAATATTATTTATAAATGTATACTATGATTTCTAGCTAAAAATGTGGATAATAGAAAATACAGGGCGTTGCATGGTCAGGGATCATGTCCAAGCTTTGGCCATATCCAAATGCTCTTGTTGTTCTCCTATGTTAGGGTGGAACAACTTTCCAGTTGGTTCCCCTTCAAACTTTATAAACTTGACTGAGCACCTAAACGAAGGTTAACTTCTCTCGGATCAAAGCAGGTACCACCAATGAGTTGTTGGCTATTGATTTTCTTGGTTCAGAGTTACTACCCAAGTAATGCCATCTTAATCGCTTCTGCAAGCTCTAGCACTCCAACATAACCTGAAAAAATAGCCACGGCAACTATGGCCATATTCGTTTTGATGGGTTTCATGATATTACATATCATAGCTTATGGGAGTCTGGTACCCGTGCCAGTGCAGTAAATGAAGCTTGGGGTGAACTCTGGTACACACGTTGCAGTTGTGGTGGAAGTCACGGATTTAGGTCACAGTATCAGTCACTGCCGATACTGATACCAATATGTATCGGATCGTATCATCATAATTCTATATCAAAATATCATTTCTTTTCATATATCCATACCATTTCAGCCGATCCCTATCAGTCAGGTATTTGATATCGGTCACAGGTTAGAGCTGATATTGTCAATCTCATACTGATTTCTAAAATCATGGGTGGAAGGGGTAAAAAAATCCTCTACAGGAGGCAGTGAGGCAGTGAGTGACTGAAGATTCAACGATTGGGATGGATGAAGGACTAACCCAAGGCAAGAGTGGTATTTAGTTAAGAATCCAAGTGGAACTGTTGCTACTAACAATCCTTTGTTGTGAACTATGGCAAACTTTGTTTCATTTTTATGGACATTTGGCAGTACCTGTATGACAGACAGGATGGACTTTTCATCCTCTGTGCGAGCATAACCTAACTGCCAGCTCTTGGACAATTTTTTCATTCTATAATTATATTTTTGGGGGAGGGTTGGGCAATGCTTGTCAGCTTTCGTTAAGTTAGCCGTATGCATTAATCATAGGGCTGGACATAAGCCGGCGAAGGAATCTTTTTTCAAAGAGGGAGGAGAGGATGGCACATGTTATGCACTTTAGTTGAGTGCCTAGTCTTTTTCCTTTTATCTTTAGTAGTATTAGTTTTGAAAGAGAAATAGGTATGCCACCCAAGTGCTGCATGATAGCAGGCAAAACGATGGGGCATTATACAAGAAACATAAGGGATTATTTCAAAGTGAGAGAGAGAGACTCAGCACCTAGTAGCCTGCAGGTGGCATACCCAACATTTTTCTAATTTTATATTACTTTTCAAATAAGAGAGATTTGGGTCATTATAAATAAAATGGGAACAGTTCCCTACAAGGCAGTGGGGCACCTGCACCATCGCAGAAATCAATAGACGTATTAATAGAAACATCAAGAGGTGCGGGACTTTCCCTTTTACGAGGGGTGGGACGATCATTTCATTCCTTACTACATTTAGTTGCAGGTGTCACGCTGGCTTTAAGGCTTCTAGCATGCACCATGTAGCAGATGTTCAGCTTTTACCTAAAATGTACTTAAATGTTTTGAAGCTAATCTTCTAACAGAACCTGAAGATTCAAACCTATATTGCCATATGACAATGCATTTTTCTGTAAACGGCTAGTGTAGAGCTACATGGTAGTTTTCAGCTTTCTATTTCCTCACCACCCACCAGAAGGATATTAACAACCCCCCCCCGGGTTCCAGTATGAATCAAATCAGAATCGACCAGCAATTGATTCCAACAACCATAGAATCGGCTCTCAATATGGAAATGACTAATTCGATCCCAAAAGCCCTAGAATTGGCCAACCCAAAATGTCTAGAGTCAGGATCGGTAACTTTTTTTATGGGAAATTCTTGGAATGCTAGTCTGCTTTTCTCGATGTTCTCCTCATCACTAACAAGTCATATTCTGCAAATTCCAATTTTTTCACACTGATAAATGTTGGTGTCACCTCTAAAAAAAAAAATGGGCTCTAGCTTCCAAGATGGCTGCTAAAGTTATTAAGTCTGGTTTAATTACTAATCCAATTGAATGCTTAAACAAGTGTATTTTCTTATCTCTATGCTCATACTATCATACTAATGGCATTTCTTTTGAAACTTCAATATGCACCCAAAATTGAAGATCTTTTTCTGGAGAATAGCTCTTGGAGGAATCCCCACCAAAGACACATTGGGTATGGGTGTAGATCCAACATGTGGGCTCTGCCATAATCAACATGAGTCCATCTGGCAGGCTTTCCTCTCCCGTGAATTTTCCAAGAGAATCTGGGTGGCTGACCCATTGGGTCCAAGAACTGAAATTTTATCTGCCTCTTCTTTCAAGAGTCTTGTTATGTACTTCTTTAATTCTACGACAATACTTGACAACGATCTGAATAATTTCTTTAATATTTTTATCCTAACATACTACTTTTTATGGTCACATAGAAATAAAATCCATTTTTCTATTCACCTTATGAAGCAATGGACCGATCACTACTGTCAACCTATCCTACAATAGTTGATCTCCTTCCAACTTACTACCTCTGTTACACCATGCTTTCCAATTTTGTTACAACAAATACTTGTTTGTGCGGGTGTAACCAACTATATCAATAATATTTCTGGTTAAGTCACTTGTATAATCAACAACGGAAAGTAGGTCTCATTATTTGCCGATTACATGATGACAGAAAAAATTATTGAAGCGCATGGGGCCTTCTTTTTGAGATAAAACAAGCACAGAGTGATGGGTGAAGCATAGGAGAAATATGGAGTGATTCGGAGGAGCTAGATCTCTTACTTTCTGCAAGTAATACCACATCGTGACCTTGGAGCGTAGTCACGGTTGGATGTTCATATTTTTTTTTTGTATACTTCTTTTTGGCTCAAGCCTATAAATGAAGTGGTCCTACTTATGCGTAACATAGCCTATATACTTATGAACAAACAATTTCACCCACACATCAGTAATCCAGACATTGATGTAGTCGGCTACATTTATTTTTAAACAAGTTTATTGTCTTTTCATTAAAAAATAAAAAGAAAACCTGATCTCATTCCAATTTTTGAAAGAGTGCCCACCAATGACTCATCTGATTAACTTGATGAGTAAGACCAAAGTTAGCAAAAAGGGGAACAACAAAAAAAACAGAAACAAACAGTACAAGTTTTAAACGGGAAAACTTCCAAACATTACTGTCATACAAAGGGTCTAAAAACTAGAGAACGGTAAAAAGAATAAATGGTGTGTGGGTTCTAAACATGTAGATTAAGAAGAAAAATAAAAACTGAAAAAACACCAGCATACTCATATTAATTAAGGAATTATTTGATAAATGCATCCATCAAATATTCAAAAAATTATAACATTCAACATTAATGCATATATATTCCCTGACTCATTATAAGTTCTAAAAAATCATTGAAAATCATCTAACACCAATTTTAAATTCATACATCATAACAAAAGAAAAAATATCCAAAATCTTATTTATCAATGAGGATTGGCTATGATGTTTTTCATTGTTGTCAACTACACACTTTCAAATGATGCATGTTCAACTGGAATTGGGAGTCATCACTTTAGAAACACTTTTCAAATAAATGAATCATTTTGTAGCTTAATTTTGGGGTCCGCGCATTGATTTTTAGTTGAAGGTGATATCATGAGAAATTTAGACCTTCAACTTCATGTTGACAAAAAAATCAGGTCAATCAGTTCGGATTAAAAAGATATTTTAGTTAACTATTATGTTCAACAAGTCTAAAATCTTAAAAAACGTCTAAAAAAAAACGTGTTTAACACAGTAATGCTTAGCATTTGCCGTTATTCTTCATTTCTTTACGAAACATCCGAAAGAACGTGTTTTAAATGATAAAAAAATGAGAAAGCCATTTTAAATACAATTTTACTAATTAGGAGTATGAGTATATAAGCGTATGCTTCGAATGCAAGAAAATGGGAGGGGGGGGGAGGGGAGGGGAGGGGGGTGAAACAAAAACAAAATATAATAAGACAAAAATAAGATAAATTTTTGTACACAAAAAAACCTCAAAAAATCCAAATTAAATTATGTTTATTAATCAATAAAAAATAAAATTAGAACCTTTAAATGGACTAATTTCACAACTGTTAATTCTACTCCCTCAAGTTCCCCATTTTCCCCTAATGACTCCATATCCTCTACACTCCTTCCGGAGACTTCCGTTATTTGAGGGAAGAGGGGAAGAGGGGCAGAGTTTTAAACAAGAAACAATTTCACGATAGTGACTTTTTTCCACATCTTTGGGCGAGTGGCGGTGTGACATGGAATGACAGAAGATTAGATTTTCCTTCACCCTTTTGGATAAGAGTGACTTGAACATAACATAGCCATTCTTAGGTTGTGATTCCATATTTTATATTTATGAGGGCTTTTTGTTTTTTTTTATTTTTTGGGAAGGGTATAGGGAAGAGGGTTTCCCTTGATGCAAAACCTTCTCACCCCAGAGAAGATTAGGTCCTCACTGCACACAAATTTCTCCCATCCATAAACAATGTCAGGGTAAGCTAAAACAGAAATTTAGAAACAGAGCAGTGTTGAGCAGCATGTGTAAAATCAGATATGGGGGGCAAGGATGTATATAATCCTTTCCTAACAGCTTTAAGGAGACTCAAATTTCCAAAATTTAAAAGAAAAGGTAGGATGTCCAGCAACAATAAACAAATAATTAAAGTAAAGACAATTCTACAACTCTCAATCCTTTTGTCTTTCCTTTGGTTCCTTACAGTTTACATGACAAATAAATTTATTACCTTTCACGAAAAAAAAGACTATTAAATTTATTACCAGATTGCTGGATCAGAGCCTCTAATTTCCACATCCTGCCACTCTAATCCCTTCCAGGGTTGCAGGGTTGCAAGGTTGCTAAGAGATAGGGAGCTAGACCTAGCGCAGAAGCACCTGAAGTAGCTTAAAAAGCATAATTTACTGGATGGTCAAATTTACAGGCAGCACCAAACTTGCATATGCCATATCGATGATAGTGCGTACATATGCTCTGATCCTGGAAGGCACAAGCAAAATATCAAAAATGGTAAAACAAAGCACCAATTGAGAGAAGACGAAGATGACGAGGAAGAAAAGTTCAAAGTATCACGGGACACAGGATTCAACCTATAAGACCACCTGGGCTGAAAATTGCCAAATGCCCAAACAGAAAGTCCACAAATTTCTTGGAAGACATCACAAACTCATTAAAAGGCAAAAAGTAAAGTGATAATAGGAAAAGGGGACCAGTTTGCAAACTCATCTATTTTTATGCTAATTTTCACTTCTTAAATGTACAAAATAAAACAAAATATATTAAGAATAATAATTTTAAAAAAATAAATAAATAAATTTGAATGCCTGACAATTGAAATATAATACACAAATTCTCAATCTGTCAAATTCAAATCAACTCCTCTCTCGTGACGGTTAAACAGGCATGAGAAAGGGGTTATGCCATTCTGGATATAAACATGGCAGAACTCTGTTTTCTAAACATAATTAAAAAACTTTACATAGATCCATTATATCACAAACATAATCTATAGTTAAGTACATGTCACCCGAGTGGTCACGGCATGAAAGCAATGGCCAGCCATCATGATGCCTATAAAAGGCAAAAGCCCCAAAGGATAGTGCCATATTCTAGATCCTTTTCCATATTACAAGTAATGTTCCTCATCTTCAGGGTTTGGATGCCATACAAAAGGCAACTAGTCGCCTTGGGTATCGAGGCCTTCCTCGTTGCCTAAGCGATGCCTTGACCACCATTCATATTTGATGTAGATAAGTCACTTGGGCTTATTTTTTTGCAAATAAGTCTTGGGTTGTGTTATGTATGTGTTAGGCCTTTGATCGCATGGGTTTTCTTTGAAATAGACCACTTTAATGGGCCTAAAATATGGGTAGAATGTAGGAAAAGGGGATTTAATTCATTAGTTTAATTAGTTGTTATTTAATTCAATAAAGGCCCATTAGGCCATTGGTTGGTCGTAAAGTCCTATATGGACTATTAGTTAGTTAATCCTACTCCATGTTGAAGTTATAAAGCCTAGTCCTAGTACTATTTAAAATCCTAGTTGTACTAGGAATGTCTAGTCCTATTTGGGAACTAGTTCCTAGTTGTATATTATGCCCCTCTATAAATAGAGGAGCCTATATACTCAATTTCAGATTTGTATGAAAGAAAGTATGCAACTAAATGCTTAGAACAGCTGAGATAGTTGTGGGTGAGAAGCCCAAGCTAAAATAGCCACTTCCTTTATTCTCTTTCACCCTTCTCAACCCCCCCATCTGTTCTATTCTTCTTTTTCTATTTTATTTGTTGTAACATTCAAGAGGTACAATTCAGATTCTGTTAGAAGCTATTACAGTCCAAAACCGACCAGCATCAGTGAAGATTTTAGGAGAGAGATCGATCTCCATATCTCCCTCCTCTGACCTCTGATCTGTAAACCATTTTAAGGGTGTGTTATAGGCTGCTATTAGACCACTCGGTCCTCTTCTTAGAGCTGTCCAGATCTGTCCAATAGCTATTCTGAAGAATCTTGAAGTTTTCTCTCTCCTGGGTCAGAAAATCAATAAAGCTCGTAACTTCACAGCCAGCCTTCGAAATCCTCTCAACTTTGGCGTCCCTAGGGACTATCTACGCCCAAGAGTGCAGCTCAATCGGACTCCCACAGACCTGCCCGCACCTCTCTCTCTCCAGCTCTATAGCAAGTCTTTCTCTCTTCTATCGGGTTGGGTTTTGAGTTGGTTTTGCTCCTGTATGGATATTGTATCCTTGGAGGTTTATTTGATGGTCTTATTTATTTGTTTCCTGGTCCTATTTGTATTGTTTGGGGTTATAAACTGCTGGGGTTCTTTCTTGTAATCTACTCCTGCATTACCGATTCTCCATCCTGATTTCTGAAGATCAGACCCTTAGATTGAGTTAAGAGTTAAGAGTTCTTTATACGCTATTCCTCCCTTATTTGCTCCATTCAATCCAACTTTGATGACTATCAGATGGCTAGATTAAAATCTGCAAGAGTTTGTCTTTACTTTCTATTTCTGTTTTCCAAACCTTCTATTTTCTCTCACTGTTAGTCTTCCAATCCCCCCATTGGATCAACTTGAGATTTGAGGCATTCAATCAACCATATAGGACCTCCCCTCGACTTGACTTCGGACCCCATCTGAATTCTGGATCTAGAGTTATTTGAGTTCTCCTCGCGCCTTCTATTTTTGTCCCTTACTTTCTAATTCTGTTCAAATAGTTTTCTGCAGATCAGTCCATTGTATAAGTCCCATTTTTGAGCATATAACCACCAGGAACCTCAACCCATTCGACCTAGTTTCCAACCACACCTGGTTGCTGGTCATTAAATTATTCAATTTCTCATATTCTGTTCTGTTTAACTTACTGTTCACTGTGATTCCGTCCTACAATTTTGTAGTCCATTAATCTCTCTACAGGTTAGTGTTCATCAATTTCGGTTACAAATCTTTGTGATATGCTCACAAGATTACATTCCCTTACCATGTGGCATATTTTTTATGCATGCAATTGGTTCCACATAAGTGATGGCTCTATGCCCACCTCACTCATCAAATTTCAGCCCACAGCAAGCATGGAAAAGGGTTAAAACGTTTCACTTATGACAAGAACATCGAATCAGTATGAAAGAATCTAGTGGCATTTCTGTAGTGTCACTATTACTTTGAACACAATTTTAACACACTTTCCCTACTTGTTTTGAGCCACAATTTGCCCAATGAGATGGGTGTGAGGTCCTCTATCACATGGACCCACCCATGTTTGCCAATGTTATAGTTCTGTGACTAGAATCGTGGTCTGAAATAAAAAGGTTGACTCCATAATGTACATTTGTGATTTGTTTATTGCTAATAATTAGTCAGGACACAAGGAATTGAGTTCCCTGATTTCCCAACAACTCCACCACATCCATATGCAGGACTACTCTCATCTTCCCATCTCAAGGAATTATTACACTTTTTAATTTGAAGCACTCCACACCCAGGGGGAAAAAAAGGATGCAACAATGAAAAGGTTTTAAGAGGATATAATTTAAGAAAATATATGAACTTGATGTTGTTACTAATGACAATAATGTAACATTCTGGAGAAGCAATCAAACTAAAAGGAAAAATCAAAAAACAACTCACAGGTCTTAAAGGCAGGCCCATGGGACTGAGTGTGCATGCTGACAATTTTGGGACCCGGTTCTTTGGATGGTTATACTTACACGCCGACCTATATTTACAGTCCCCAGTTTTCATGAAGTAACTACACTCCGGTTGGCCAGGTCTCTCCGGGAATTCATCCAACATGTGTTGTTGATTATGCCTAGAGATGTCTGTTCTGTTTGTCGGATTGTTCGGAACTAAAGCCAGAGGTGGGTGTACGCTTCTTTCTGGAGAGTATGCTGGAGCCTAAAAAAAGAGGAAAACAAATTATATATGGTAAGACAAGAAACTAGCACAGCAGATAACATTTCAAAGGAATTTAATTGGGAAATATTAGGCAAAATACTATGTTAAAAATAAAAACAAAGATTAAATGCTCTTATAAGTTAAAAGAAAATTATTTACTATAATTAGAGAAAGCAAATATATATATATATATATATAATCTAGTTGGGAAAACTTGTCATATTCAATGATCAATGCATACAAAAAATCTGTAACCAACGAGAAAATAGAAATAGAAAACCCACAGTACTGCATTCAATTAGCAGAAAGGTTTGTAATGAATATGATCAGCCAAAGAGATTCTTAGTTTTAAATTGATGGTGCTAATAATGCTTCCACCTGGAGCTGGCAAAGATAACAACCCATCCAATATAGAAGCCATCCATGACATCTCGAAACAAAATACTGAATTTCTGAGCAAACAAACAAACAGAGGAGCTTAAATGATATTTCTAAACTTAACAGGCTATAAGACTAGTGCAAAAGGCTAATCAAGATACTGGAACTGAGTAACTTCATTAGATACTTCAACATTATCAAAAATGGAACAACATTTTGGTTTCAAAGAGAACAACAAAAACAGAGCATTTGAGAACATAGAAAGCTTCACAGCAGGTTGATGTTCAATCTAAGCTGCTCTATAAGGGAGAATATCCCTTCTTGAGGTGTATCTCTCATATATTGCTTTGAAAAGGTGGTTTTATTTGATGATGTTGTAAACTAGCTGAGGCTTTGCCTCTTATAATTTTTTTTGTTTCTCGTACCAATAAATTCTCACCCATTAAAAAACAAGGAAGAAGCATTGAATTAAATAACTTCGCCCAAGGGTATCAGGCCATCAGGGTACAGTTTATGTTGAAGAGAGCAAGGTGATCATGGTAACATTTACCTGATAACCATTCCACTTAGGATTTGGATGCACCCCTTGAGGCGGAAGCATCATTGGTACATAAGAATTGGCAGGATCTAGGTAAGGAACAGTCTCATTCGGTGGAGAAGACCAAGATGCTGAAACCGGTTGTGATCCACCTGACGGATGTAATGAGACAGAACCAGAAGGAATATCGCCTCCTCCAACAGCAGTAGGATCAGGATGATGAAACCTGCAGTTGGATCCATACTTGCAGGAACCAGTACGCATATAGTACGGGCACTCTCTTTCCCCCTTTGATAGAGAGAGAACATTACCACAAAACTTCAGTATACTTACTCAAATAGAGCTGAATAAATAGATGCTATAAATCTAGGCTCCATCTGGTTGCAAGGGAAATAAAGGCAAGGGAAGTAAAATCAAATCAATACTAAAGTGGCAATTTTTGTAATCATTAACTAATGTGATTGTGTAACTAACTCCAAAACATTCCAAATATGGTTGCTAAATTTGACTTAATTTTGCAATCAAATCCCTTTGATTTGAATGAAAAATAAATATTACATTTGAAAAGTATAACTAACAAGTAGGGTAAGAGTTTTAGGCAGGTTGCACAATCTTAATTAAAAAAAACTTCCACTTTTCTTTTAAAAACTTAATTTGCTTCCCTTCTCTTCCATTTATTTGCAACCAGACGGAGCCATATGAAATGTTAGCCTCAATAGTTAGGTGGAACAAGAAAAGGAACTGGGTAATTTACCAGTCTAATTGGCAAGCCAAGAAAGTTAAAATCATGTGGAGGTGCAGGTGGTGGTAGTGGTACGACAGGTTTTTCCCGTGAATGATTGTATCTACAAGCTTTTCCGAACTTACACCCTCCAGACCGCAAGTAATACTGCAACATCAATAACATACCATAAATAGAGGAATATCCATTATTGATATAACATTTATAAACAAGCATTATATGCAAGGAAAGATTAGTAGCAACTTACATAAAAAGCATACAATGTCATATCAGAAAAATCCTTCTAAGTTATTCCTATTTGAGGACAAAAAAGACCCACATAGACAAGCAGTAATGAGAAACAATAAAATGACTTATGCCAAAGCATTGCCATCAGTCAAACTCGATCCCAGCTACCAACACACATACTTCCCTCTGGCCTTCCTGCTGGCACATGCACGCACATAGTAGGAAACCCAATCTGATGTATAAAACGTCATCCAAGATGGAGTTATTTTCATGCCACACTATATGGACATGCATCCCTGGTGCAGATCCGGGGTCTAAAACCCTATTCGGTTCACTTATGGGCTCACCCAATAAACATAAGTCCAAAAAATAGAAAGGCAATGGCAGTCTTGTAATAACCAGAATTTCTATAGGTTGAATTGGTAGATAAAGGGCGAGGACATAACAAGGGATTGTATTTATTTGTCATGGGCTGACTTGGAATCAAAAGGTCACCAAGGACTAAATAGAATAAGATGAGAAGAAAGGGGCAGTTCTAGAAATTAATGGGTTAAACGAAACCAGGTCAGACGAAACCAACTTTAGACACGAGATACCATGCAATAGCAGCAAATTGATTCTCCAGCAACAATTGATCCAAGACAACTCAGAAGTAGAAGACACAACAAAATCAGGTATGCTTTACATCAAACCTTCATTGAAACCCTAGTTCTTATTTTTCTAAGGACTAGAGCTTTACCAATAGCATGATACCTTTGAACGACTCTCAAACCAACAACTTGTTAAGCTTTGATACCACGTAAAGAGAATAGAAGAAAAAGAGAGTGATAGAGAGAGAGAGAGAGAGAGAGACACGCGATTATTGAGCAAAGGGATTCCTAATCAATTATATTGGGGCTACCCTCCTTCATTTATTAAATAGAATAGCTATTACAAGTCCTACTAGGAATAGGAAAGATATCTATTACAAGTCCTACAAAGAATAGGAAAGAATAGGAAATAATAGAAAAAAGGAAACTAATACTAATTGCTAACTTCTAATTATATTCAGTCCTAATAGGACTAAGACAGTCCTAATAGGATTAGGAAAACCTAAGGGAGGAGTCTGCGACTTGCCTAGACTCCTCCTTTCTCTCAATAGACTTCTAACACTTCCAAATATGCCCAATGAATTGTTTTACAACTTACAATCATATTAATAATAAAATAAACTTCTGAAAGATAGTAACTCATAAACTAAGAAACTAAAATAAACTCAAATTGGTAAAGCCAATATCCTACATAATCTACCCAAACAAGATAAAGATTATAAATTTATTCCCAAAAATAAATCCTAGACACTTTATTGCACAACTACGAAACTTGGATCCAGTTCTTCGTCCGGGTTCTCAAATGGGTATTATGGGTTAAGCTCGGTTCAAAGAACTGCTCCTGCATCAACCTCCTAAATGGAATAGAAAGATTCAGGTGACATGAATCCTAGAAGATGATTAGATGCAGCAAGGCTTCATAAATCTTATAATCTCAAGGCTTGGGGTGAAAAATCTGGAGCCTGAAATATTTAGGAATATAAAGGGTAAACTTCAGTTTATTACAATCAACAGGAATGAGAGGAATCGGATAGGGTTGATAGTGCTAAGATGACCATAGATTGAGAATGGGTGAAGAAAAATATGTCCAAACAAATGAAACCCAAACCCAATCAGACTTAGCATCAATAGGCCTAACACATCACGCAGATTAGGGAGAGAGAATTTATCTCGCTTCTAATTAAGACAAGTTGATTTCTCTTCAATAAATCAATTATGTTGTCTTGAATTTTTATGAAAATACCAGCTTCGACCCATTAAAAATATGAACAAGAAGAAAAAAGACAAGTAACAACAGCAGAGAATACAGATTCAAAACACTGGAAAAAAAATGTTCCAAATGATGGGAAAATGCCCAATCTACCATATAAATAATCAAAAACACTAATAAGGGTTTTGTGGATTGGATGCATATCCTACAGCCATTGTGTTGCATGCCAATATGAGTTTTTTAAGTGAAATGAAAGGTCCAGCTATCACATGTATCTTGTACTAAAGTCTGTTTACACTTTGGATTCCAAAATGAAAAGTTGATCCAGTGGAATACAAACTCCAACCTCTTAGATAAAGACGTGGTGCCTGATAGAATATTGGTCGCAGGAGTAGAATTAAGTAGAAAAAAAGGGAAATTCCTGAGATTTAAACAAAGAGGATTGGACCCAACCCAAATAAAAGACTAGAAGCCATGAAGTAAAAAAGATCATTTAGAATAAATTCATTAAAATTTTCAGGGAACTTGCAACTCACAGCACTCAAAGAAAGAAATGTTTCTTATGAACAGAAACTAAAAACAACCAAGCAAAGTAGTTAAATAATTACCTTGCACTCTTGCTGCCCCATTATCTCGGAAAGGTCTTCCTTCTCCTTAAAACCCTTTACATGAATAAAACCATGGACATCAAAATAAGAGAAAACGAGTTCAATCTTTGCAGTTGAATCAAAGCGCCAATGTAATCAAAGTTCATGACAGAAAACTGCCCAGTCAAAGTAAATCAACCAATGACAAAAATGAATGAAAGAATGCCCAAAGAAGGAAAAAATTTTGTTTGTCAACTTCCAGTAAAAGCCAGCTTCTTGAGGTAATCATGAGTGCAGGACAAACCAGAAGCTAATATATCAGAAACGACATAACTGGCTATTCCCACTCCATCAAAACCGCCCTAATACTACATGAATAAGGTGTACGCACACGGTCCTGGTCCTAGATCAAGAGGGTTGCAGGAAGAGCGAGAGAGTTTTGAGGGGGATTAGGGCCAACAAAAGCTAACCTGCCTAGATTCCGGCGAAGCCGATCTTCGTCCCTGCACAAAAGAGTGGTCGTCCATCACTACAGGATCACTAAGAAATACGTTGAAGAATAAACCACTACAAGCATTAAAGCACGCTCAATCTACAAGCTAATCAGCAAACGGGTCGAAATAAAAAGAAGTACCTGGTTTTCCGTCCTAGCAGGATGATTGTACCTGCAATTCGCTCCATATCGACAACTTCCGGTCCGAAGGTAATAGGAGCAATCGGGGGCATCTGGTCTCTGGGGATAGAGAATTTTTGTAGGTTTTGTATCCCTAACCAGAGAATCCCTACCGACCATAAACTCCTCAAGCTCATCATATTCGTCGCCGTTATCTTTGTTATCGTCTCGTAAATCAACATTTTGAAACTCTTCTTCTAGAATTTCCACGATAGCAAGCGCATCCTCAGAAGAATAACCAAGATCAGGAATGACAGCGGCAACTTCCTCGCCATTATCTTTGTTGTTATCTTCTAGATCAATAGTTTGAAACTCTCCTTCTAGAATTTCTACGGGAGCAGTCACATCCTCAGTAGAATAAACAGAAGCAGGGACAACAGCATCAACAGTGTCAACAGTAACAGCAGGATCCACAGAAGAAGGAGAAGCAGGAGATGAAGGAGGTGAAGGCGAAGAAGGAGATGAGATGTGTATTGTGAACTCCTCCTCTTCCTGGGTTTTCACTTTGAACACCGACTCCATTACTTCTTCAACATTTCAAAAATTCGAACCCTAATTAACCGGAGAGAGAGAGAGAGAGAGAGAGAGAGAGAAGTGAGAAAGCTCTTGCGGAGATCGAGAACAGGATCAACGTTACTTCGCCCACGGTGAGAGTGAGGCGAGAATCTCTTAACTCACGGGTTATATGAGAAAACATTCCTTTTTTTTTTTTTTTTTTTGGGCAAGATGTTACCATGAGCTTGATAATAAAAGAAAATTACATCAACCTCCCTTGGTATACTTCATCTCCTGAAAATTCATTTATTACATTTAAATCCAAAAAATTAACATCGGAAGAGGAATGGTAACTTTAGACTACAAAAAAAAACATAATTATTCTCCTACTTTTTCTTCTTCAATAAACTATCGGACCCAATGAAACTCAAAAATCAACATTAACCAAGACAATATCAGCTAAGGTACTTGAAATCCAGCTAAAAATAAATACCAAAAAAAGGTGGGGAAAATTAATTAAATGTTGAAACAAACCAAAATCGAGTAACTCAACCACTAACCAAAAATAAGAATAAGAATAAAGAAAGAATAAAAAACACAATTTAGACACAGCTACATCTTCAAAAATGAAATTCACACTTTTCGTTCTCTCCCATCTCCGGCTGAGTTTTGAAGTCAAAATTTTGTTTCTTTAAGACTTTTCTAATTCATCGTTTTGGTTCTCATTGGCTCCCAAACATTAGAAACATTTGTTTTTACAATTTGCATCGCAGAAAAATTATAAACCATTTCAAACTTGAAAAGGATTCTTACTAGATTTATGCTTCTTGGATGCATTGGATTATTAGCGTGAAAGCTGTTTCATTGCGTTATTTCCTATCCCGAGAGTGGTGGGAAGAAGAAGAAGAAGGAGGAGGAGGAGGTGTAATTATGTCTTTTTGTATCCTAAAACTAATACCTCTCTTACTTTGTTAGTTTTTTGGGTTTAAATGTAATAAACGAATTTTCAAAGGGGATGACGTAATATAGGCAAACGCCAAAGGAAGTTGATGTAAATCAACCTAAAAAACAAGCTGAGAGAACGCTACACGGCTCATATACACACCAGCACCCTTAGCCAATGAAAAGACATGATAGCATCTTCAGAATGGGGCAGTGATGTCTTTTTGCACCCACTATATCTTGACACAAGTAAACAGTTTAAAAAATTGATGTTGGAATCGGCCATATTCATATTGGTATCTAGGGGTGAAAGTTTGGTCCTGACAACCTGAACCTACCTTGACCCACACTGAGCCTGAATAGGGCTTGGGCCAAGTTTCTTGACCCTGAGGACGAGTTATGGTTGAAAAACCCCAACCCTGGGTTAGGGTTGGGTCAGGGTCGTGTTGAAGCCTCAAATCGGCCCGAAATTTAACTATGAATTTTGTAGTAGAATTTAGGGCTCCTATTGGTATTTTATTTTTCTATTACTTTTTAATGTATAGGATATGAATGGCAATAATAGGTCAATCAAGGTTAATCCAGCCATTGTAGAAGCCAGGGTCAACCCAACCCAGCCTAGCCCGACCCAACTTGGCCCTAACAAGGTCAATTAAGGGTAGGTTGGGTTGGTATGAACTCAACAGGGTTGGGCCGGAACATGAACCCAACAGGGTTGGGTTGGGCTGGTTGTTGAATTTTGAGGACCTACGGTTGGGTTAGGATTGTAAGAAACCCGACCCAACCCGACCCTACTTCACCCCCTATTTGGTATCCATGATCGATACCAATATCTAACTTATATGGATCAGTAGTTATGATATAGATTTTGTTTTTCACATATGAAAAAAATGGTGTTTTGATCTACAATCGGTTCGACAAAGCCAATACTAAGAACTAAACCCATGGTGTGGCATGCGTTCTTAGAATAGATTGTATGTTCAAGAATCCATTCAAGAGGCAAAAAAAATAGAAACAAAATCTGATTACAAATTACATTCTAGGTCAAAATCTATTTTGAAAATGCATACCAAAGACGGCTATTAAAGTGTTTGCAGGAATCTAAAAATTTTAAAAGCATGTAGTATCAAATATGGGATGGCTACATTGGTTCCATTAAAGTGTTTAGGTGTCCTTGTCACCTATTTGAAAGATTGTTCATTTCATTATATTTTAAGGGGAAATTAACAACTTGCTTATTTGGAGGGTACTATCTTGTGCATGCAAGACAAATTAGTTGCTTTCTATTCCTTGAGTGTGATTTATGTAACTTAAATACCTTGCGCTAGACACGCGTTAATAAACAATTTTATTTCTTACCCTATTTACATAAAATTACCTTTTTTCCTTTTTTATAAATTAAGATGACTTTTGGTGGTGGAACTAAGTTTCTATTTTTGAACCATTCTTAGTTTATAGACCTCTTCTATAAACCTACGTAGTTGGTCAGTTGTTAAGTCAAGTCCAAAAATAGTAATTGATGTCTATATCTTTAGTTGAGCCCTAGTAGGACTAGAACTAGAACTAAGGTATCTATGGTTTATTAAAAAAAAATAAAAAAAAAAATTAAAGGTTTCTATTTTTTAACCATTCTTAGTTTATTATGGATCAGATTCTGCCTCGACTTTCCTGCTAATCTCAGGTGGACAAGATCCCTCTCCTTCTCTAATAAATTCGGATCAGTTTCTTGCAACCATCACGGTCCCTTCCACACCCTACTTCATTTTAGATTATCAATTTGTTTAGTCTCTTGTTATCAGTCTTATAAATCTGATCAGACTCTTCTGAATTTTTTTTCATAGTGGATGTTCAGATCATGGTTTAATACCAGAATTGGTCTTGGGACTGGATATGGTATTGGCTAAGAATTGGGATTGGACAGGGTTGATACCAATTGGATCCGACCGATTAAAGACGATTCAATCCGATACCTCGAACCATGGTTCAGATATCATTCTCTCATATTTCTGGACATTAAAACTTAAGGGTGTGTTTGGTTGCATTCTAAGAAATCATACCAAATGCAGCCTTCATCTTTAACCCATGATATTAAACATCTGGATTCACTAACTTAACATATATTTGTCATCTCATCTTCTCAACCTCTAACATTTTGCAGGTCCCAAGAACCCTTTCCCTTGAAGATCTCAATAATAGATCATGGTTAAAGAGAGTGAATTATACAGCTGTACTTTGATAGCATTTAAGATCATACAATGGACTTTATAAATTCAAAGTTACATTTGGTATGATTTCTTGGAATGCATTACCGACTTATAATGCATTAAAAGAATGCATATCAAATGTAGATTAGTTTTACAGCCTTTGTTATCACCTGTCTGTACACTGCCCTGTTCCTGCCATGGTTTAAAAAAATGATGTCAAGATTGGTCTCAACCAACATTAATACTGATACCAATATTGATACGGAGAGGCCGTATCGGGCAGAATCGAACGGTTTTGCCCTCAGTTTCGAGTACAAAAAATCAGTTTTTGGACATATTTACCCCTACTTAGAATCGTTTCACCTTTTGACGGTCCGTCTAGACTAGAACATACGTCCACCCTCACTCTTTTGCTCCTTGCAATCCCAGATATAATCCTCATAGTTATGAATCTTGAGAATTCCCTACAAAACCAATGTTCATATAGGTTGCAAAAAAGTGAGACTGAAACAAGAGTGAAACCCATCCTGTCTCTCCAGATGATATCATACAACTTCCATCACAAATTACAATACATGATGCTCCCGCTGATAAACTATGGAAGCATCTATCTCCAACACAACATCAGCCTTATATGAGGGATTGGAATAGCAAAGCAAAAGGGGATAAGCTTTAACTCATATATATACAAGTCCAAGAGTGGTGGTGTTCCTGTTTTGGACAAGAAATCCAGTGAGATGCACTATGTATTAGATCACAGAGGGGAGAAACAATGGAAGATCACCACCACCATGGAAGGTGCAAACTGAAGGCTGAAACCAAAACGAAGACTAGCTAAGACACGTTGATTTTTTGTAAGCATGCATTAATAGTGTGCAACTAAAATAGGATGGATAATTTAGACTAGTACCATACGCATGCGAATAGAGACAATGCTAGAGGTAAAGCAAGGCTGCAGACATGTCAACATGACGATCCTCGAGTTCCAAATCAATCTTCCACCAATCCTTGCCTTGCTCTTCCAGTAAAACTTCTCGAGGCCTGGCATCCCTAAAAGGATTCACCTTTGGTCATGGTTTTGGTGCTGCTTCTCGAACCTGTGGCGCAGAGCTTGTAGAGACTCAATAACTGAATCCAACTTCCTCCAGTCGAGATCTTTTTCATCTAAAACCTCCTCCATGGGATGTGCTGCACCAAATGGGCTACGCATAGTAGCCTTGGGAGGCTCATTCATGACAGTATCACCCTTGGGTGGATCCAGAACAAGCGGTGGACGCTCATGATCCCTATCACACAGTTGTGCACCCAGAACCTGCGGCGCAGGACTTTCTGCACTGTTCGATTGGACACTCAAAGGACTGCTGCTTGACTGAGAGCCTGTATGTCGACTCATCATTTTGTAAGACTCAAAAACTGAATCCAACTTCCTCCAGTCGAGACCTTTTTCAGCCAAAACCTCCTCCCTGGGACGTGCTGCACCAAATGGGCTAGGCCTAGTAGCCTGGGGAAGCTCATTCACAACACCATCACCCTTGGGTGGATGCAGAACAAGAGGTGGACGCTCACAATCCCCATCACATGGTGGTGCTCTGCCCCTGTGATCCATAACGGAAGCAGTATCTCTGAAGCCTGAGCCTAAACCCATAGAACTAGCAGTAGGAGGTGTGTTCTTCCCAGCTGTCCAATTATCAACCTTGTCAGCCCTACAGGGACCTCTGCCACCACTACCAAGAGAACCGTAGTGATCATTTTGTCCAGTCATGGGAGAGACATGAAGAGGTTTCTTACCTGCTGATCTATGTTTACTGTGAATTTTTTGCTGGTGCTTTGCTTCTGCATCACCCATGGGACTGAGAATGCTCACTGATGATTTTGGGACCCCGTTATTCAGATGGTTATCCTTACATGACAATCTATATTTACACTCAAGTTGGCCAGGTCTCTCCAGGAATTCATCCAACTTGTGTTGTTGATTATGCATAGAGGGATTCTTGCTGCTACAGTCAACCTTGCAGATTTCACACCATGCAGACTGCACAACAGTCTTGCCCTTGTCAACTGCTGGGCTTTCTTTTGGACCAATCACAGGATCCTTTGCTGCTGGGGCCATTGTAGCAGCTGGGGTGCTGGCTTCTTTCTTTGATTCTTCCAGTTTCTCCATGTCCTCGTGCTTCTTCCCCAATTTGTGTTGGTCCAAGTCATCCTTGCTGTTACAGTCAATCTTGCAGATTTCACACCACAGAGACTGCACAATTTTTGTTTTCTCTGCACCCTTCCTGCAGGTGTCATTCACAGCAGGGTGAGTATTTGGCTTGCTCCACCCCCGTTTGGGATTTGCTACAAGCAACAGTTGTTTCCCGTTATGCGTGAAAGTAGCCTGCATAGTTACCAGCAAAGGAGGACTTCAGTAAAGCCACAAACCTAGCAACTCAAAAGGTCAATAAATGCAACTGAAGGCGGAATTCAATTCCACAGAAATATCAAAAGAAAAGTAAAAACAGAAGTGGCAAAGTCCAGGTTCAAGAGACAATTACATATTATTTCGTCTGCTATAGCTTAACAACAATAACAAGAACTCAATCCTTTAAAACGACTATATAGGAAGATAGAGATAAAGATGGTGATGTTAGCACTGGAGGACCTCAGTTTGTGCATTGACCCACTTAAACTAGAAGATCTGAGAATCTACTTTGCATCCCAATCAAGTCACCACCCATCATGCCTCTTGTTCTCTATGACTTATTACGACAGTAATGCAGTGGTAATCCCGAACCAGTGAAATCCAGTGGGAGATCAGCTTGCAATAGGATCACAGGAAAAAAGGACAAACCAGATTAGGAGAAATTTAAATAGCTTAAAAGACAATGAGGACTTATCTGATTATGCTTAACTTCTGGTCGAATGTTGTTCTTAACTGGATAGGTAATCCCATCAAGTTTGGTCTGAATCTGATGGACAGATCCACAGATATGACATAATTCAACTAAAAGTACGATAATTTAAGTTCTGCAGAATCGCAAGACAGAATGGGGGTTCAAACCAGTGAGCAGTTAACTGTATTGAATAACCCGAAATAAAAAGCAGGAATAGAACTGCCAAAACAGATTCAAAATTATGAAGATTTAGCAAATCCTAGTTGCATCAAGATTTCTAGTATTAATAGGAAATTTCGTATTTTAAAATTGTCAAAAGATTCATAATTAATAGCAGAAAAGAGAACTGAAATCAGAATTCAACAAGATATTTTGAAGAAATCCAAGTTGAAGCAGGAAACTAGAATTCAATGGGAATGATGACCCAAGATAGGATTTAAAAGAAAAAAAATTGAAATCAGGATTTAATAGAGAACAGAGATGAACATAATTAAAACTGAAACTAAAATAGAAAATAAAATATATAACCAGGAATCAGATCTGATCTGCAGGGCTGGAATCACCATCATTATCCCAACCTTGGAATCAACACCAGGGGTCCTAGAGAATCACCACAACAGGGAGCATTCTAAATCACCACAGCACCAAAGGCAAATCAACTTTCATTACTCAAATTCGCATGCAGGACTGTAGCCCCTTACTTTTTTTTTGGGCTAAAGAGGAGCCCCTTGAACCTGCCTGGTTTTACGGTTCAGGCCCAAGGGTAAACCCCTTACAAACTTATATACATATGACGCAAAACCAAATTCAAACTCAATAAAGAGAAGACCTAAACCAATTCTGAACTGATAAGGCAACTTAAACTAAGGAACTGAAAGAATAAAGGAAATAGGCTGAAATAAGGCTGGACTTGTGGAGTCACTAATCCAACCCAACTAAAACACTTCAACAACAATTAAAAATAAAGAAATAGAACTCTAGCAAACTAATAAAATAAATCCCATCCTCCCCCCTGCCCATATTTTAGGCCAATTAAAATGGCCCATTACATAGAAAACCCATTGGACCAAAGACCCAACATATATAGAATCCAACCCAAAGCTTATTTTAAATAAGCCCATTTCTCTGATTTATCTGCATCCAAAAGTCAGCTCAATTTGAAGATAAAACTTTAACAGGGGCAAATTTTGCAGAAGCACATAAAAAATTATCAAACAAAACGCAAAACCAGAATAGTCCAGCTTAGCAACATCAAGAACAGTTAAAAGGCTCCCAAGTGGAAAATATTCCAAGACAACGAACATATTGATGGAAGAACAGTTTATGCACCTGCTGCTTATTGCAGCAGAAAAAGCACATTTCTACTAATGCTACAAGGTTAGTCATAGAAATCCCCCAGAATCTTCATACAGAACCATCTCCTTTTCATCTATTATATATTGCGATGCTCTGATCACAGGCCAGGCCTCTCAAACGAGCAGGATCATGAGAAACCTTTATTCTACATCTAATCTAAATGAATTACACAAGCACCTAGATTGATATTCTGAGGCAGATCTGGTCTTTCGGGGCCTGTCCAGCCACAGCCAGGGGACAAGCAGACCAACCAAGCCTGTAGGCTTTCTTTCCAAAGTATCCTCCCGGGGCAAAACATCACTGAATGTTTAGGGCGCCCCGGGCAAAAGAAAGGAAGTTGGACGAAAAAAAACATGTATGTTATGCAGTTAAAACTACATTAGATGTGGGAAATTCCAACTTCCTTAAAGAGTCTAAAACACCAATATCTCTTGTAAACACCTTTAAAACTAACATAACCAAATGCCAGGCAGGGGAACCCAAAACCCAAACCCTCAAAACTAACCTTGACTGAAGAAATCTCAGAATGATCTCTGTGGTTACATATCCAGAGGTTGAGGCTTGAGATGAACATTAAATGTAGATGTGTGACAACACTACTTTTAGGCAATATTTCTATAACATTGCCGGCTAACGTTCAGAGCATATCTCCATGTTCAGCCATTAGTTTGGAGAATAAGACCATTTCTATAAGGTAGAAGAGTTGTAAATCATTGCTATTGATAGGATTAAATAATGTCACTGGTAAATACATGAAGAACACCATGGAAAACCCCACTGAATCCCCATCGAACTGTTTGTTGTTGCCAAGGCTACAAATCTATATAGGAAAACAAAGAGATCAAAATGCCCCTTGTATGCAACTTGAGCCAAAGTTCATACCAAGGCAGAAGTAATACATTTCACCAGAGGTCTTATATTCACTACACTCAAGATGATCATCCCAGTAGCTGATACATAAAAGTTTTCTTCTTCTTCTTCTTCTTCTTCTTTCTTTCTTTCTTTCTTTTTTTTTTTTTTGGGGGGGGTGGGGGGTGGTGGTTTGGGGTTGGGGAGCCGGGGAGGGTTAGAAACTGATACATGAAAGTTAAGAATTGGATTAAAAATAAATAAATAAAAGGTTTGACTTGGAAAACATTTTATGTGTGGGATAAAGCAATTGCATTACATGTTACTTTAAAGTTTAAGACCACTTGAATAAAAGTAACTAATGACATATCTGAGATGTTAATCACTGGACACTCTTAATAATGCTTCTAAGATAACTTGCTTGGGATGACTTAGTATCATCCAAGATGATATAATAAATGTGATTCCTTAAAACAATAACACCATTTATGGATTAAATGTTGTTGACGATTAGTTGCACCAGTTGGGGCTATGGGAGTTGTATCAGGACTGAGTTGACAAGCACAAGCTAGAAACCGATGACCACAATAAGGAAGTTCAATTGCGGCAGCAGGAAGCATAAAAAAGAAAAGAGTAAATTGGTTTTAGAAGTTAGATATGTCTTTGTCAAGCCCCTTTCCCCCTTGAATCCTCAACGCTCATATGTCTGTGTCAAGCCCCCTTCCCCCTTGAATCCTCAACGGTAACTCTATGTATAATGTTGTAGACAAACTGTGGCTTTGCTTCTTAGGTGGCTTGTAACATTTTGTTTCTCCTACCAATAAATTGTTACCCATTAAAACAAGAAGCATCTAAAAAAAAGAAAAAAGAAAAAGAAAAGAATAAACACAATTATTATTGAAATGCAAACAAAAATAAAGTAAAATATACTTGGAAAAACTTATCATGTAATCTTGATCAATACATACAAATCATCTATAAACACCTCCAAAAAAAGAAGATTGAAAGGATTAAAACTACTAACCCCACGGGTCTGTTTATAAATATGATCAGCCAAAGAAATTGTTAGTTTTAAAATTTAAATCAGTTGTGCTAATAATACTTCCATGCGGAGCTGGCAAAGATTCTAAATAACCCATCTAAATACATAAGCATCCATAACATCTTGAAACAAAATATTGACTTTTTTAGCATACCAAAAAACTGAGGACATCAAATGATATTTTTAAAATTAATGGTGCTATAAGACAAGCGAAAAAAAGCTAATCAAGATCCTGAAACTGAGCAACTCATTAAATATTTCAGCATTTATCAGAAATGGAACAAAATATTGGTTTCAGGGAGAATAACAATAACAGAACTTTAAAAGAACATAAGTGCTTTACGGCAAGGTGTTGCTCAGCCTAGGCTGTGTTTTAAGGGACAGTCTCCCTTAGAAGTCTATCTCTATTATTTTCCAGTGAAAAGTAGTTCTCTTGATGATGATGTTGTAAATTAGCTGCGGCTTTTCCTCTTAGGAAACTTCTTGAAACATATTTTTTTTCCTCACAAATAAATTGTTACCAATTAAGAGGAAGAAACATCTAATCAAACAACTTCCCCCCCAGAAGATCAGGGTACAGTTATGAGAGAGAGGTAATCATGAAAAATATTCACCTGATATCCATTCTTCTTAGAATTTGGACGGACCTGTTGAGGTGGAAGCGTCATTGGTGCATAAGGATTCACAGAATCTAGGTCAGGAACAGTCTCATTCAGTGGAGAAGAGCAAGATGTTGAAGCTGGTTGCAATACACCTGATGGATGTAATGAGACAGAACCCGAAGGAATATCATCTCCTCCGACAGCAGTAGGATCAGGATGATGAAACCTGCAATTGGGTCCATACTTGCAGGAGCCAGTGCGCATATAGTACTGGCACTCTCTCTCCCCCTTTGACAGAAAAAAAGTTACCTCACAAATTCAGTATAGTTACTCAAATAGAGCCAAATAATTGAGACATGATAGCCTCAATAGATTAGGTGGAACAAGAAAAGGGACTCAGTAATATTACCGGTCTAATTGGCAAGCCGAGAAAATTAAAATCTAGTGGTGGTGCTAGTGGTACCGCTGGTTTTTTCCATGAAGGATTGTATCTATGAGCTTTTCCGATCTTACATCCTCCTGACTGCAACAGCCATAGCATACTATAAATAGAAGAAAATCCATTATTAATAAAACATGCATCGACAAGCACTATATCCATGGAAAGATTAATGGCAATTCATAAAAAGCATAAAATGTAATATCAGGAAAACCTTCCCAAATTATTCCTATTTAAAGAAAAAAATATCCACATAGTCAATACTGAGAGAGAATGAAACGACTCATGTCAATGCATAACCCTAAGTCAAACTCAATCCTAACCACCCATGCCACACAATATGAACAAACACCCCCTAAGTGGAGTAGAAAGATTCAGGTAATATGCATCCTAGAGGAGTTGGTGTGGTGAGGTTTAACAAATCTTATAACCTTGAGGTTTGGGGTGGATGATCTGGAGGCTGAAATATTTAGGAAAATAATGGGCAAAATTCGGTTTATTGGAATCAGAAAGAGAGAAGTCAAAGAAGTACAAACAAATGAAACCCAAACCCAATCAGATTTAGCCTCAATAGGCCTAACACGTCATGCAGCTTAGGGAGAGAAAAATTCTCTAGTTTCTAATAAAGACCATTTGGTATTCAACAAGAGGGTGGGCCTTGGTGCAACAATAAGGTTGTTCCATTTTGTCAAGTGGTCATGGGTTCGAGTCAGGAAACAGCCTCTCCGTGAAGTGGGGGTAAGGCTTCCTACATTATGACCCTCCCCAAACCCCACAGTGGTAGGATCCTCGTGCACTGGGTACACCCTTTACCAGTTGGTATTCAATTGATTTCTCCCCAATAAATCAATTCTGTTGTCATGAATCTTTATCAAAATACCAGCTTAGACCTATTAAAAAGATAAACACCAAGAAGTATGACAAATAGCAACAGAAAAGAACACAGATTCAAAACCTTGGCCATGCGTTCCAAATAATGGGAGCATACCCAATCTGCAATATAAATAATCAAAAACATGAATAGGGATCAGTAGATTGGCTGCATATCCCACAGCTATTGTCTTTCATGCCTAATAAGAGTATTTCTAGGTGAAATGAAAGGTTCAGGTATCACATGGGTCTTGCACGATATTCTGTTTGCACTTTGTTTTCCAAAATGATGGCATGCTCATTCAGTGTGGTACAAAATCCAACCATTTAGATAGCATGTGGTTCCTGATAGAGTACCGGCTGGAGTAGAATTAAGGAGAATAAAATGGTAATTCCCATTATTTAAACAAAAAGGATGAGATCAACCCCAATAAAAGATTAGAGGCAAGGAATCATAAGAAAGGAAAGGACTATTTAGAATATATGCAATAAGAATTCAGGGAACTTACAACTTGTAACACTCAGAGAAAGTAATGTATCATATGAACAAAAACTAAAAAGAACTGGCTGAGCAAAGACCTTGCATTCTTTCTGCTCCTTTTTCTCTGAGAGGTCTTCCTTCTTTACTTCAATAACCTTTTACATGAATAAAACAATGTACACCAAAATAAGAGAAACAGATTTCAATATATGCACTTGAACCATACTACAAATGTAATCAAAGTTCATAGTTCAAACCAGATAACTGCCTGGTCAAAGTAAATCAACCAATGACCCCCCCTCCAACCAAAAAGAAGCAAAAAATGAAAGAATGCCCAAAGGAGAAAAAAAAATTAGGGTGGGAAAAAAAATCTGTCAACTTCCAGTAAAAGCCAGCTTCTTGAGGTATCATGATTAGAAGACAAATTAGCAGGGTAATATTCGAGAACCAACACAAATTACTAATTTCGTACCAACTGAAACAGCTCCACCCTGCCATTATCGAATCCATTATATAAGAGATAAACCACGTAACTAAGGTGTAAGCACAGGGTTTTGGTCTCAAGAGGGTTGGAGGAGAGGCCAGAGAGTCTTCAAGGAAAATAGGGACAACAATAGCTAACCTGCACAGATTCCCCCGGAGCCAATCTTTGTTCCTACAACAAAAATGATCGTCCATACTACTATATAACTAAGAAAAGGCGCTGAAGATTATGCCAGTTCAATAAGTAAAATGAGTTCTATTAGATACCTGGTTTTCCTTTCTAGCAGGATGATGGTACCTGCAATTCGCTCCATTGCTACAAGTTCCAGTCTGAAGGTAACTAGAGCAATGAGCAGCATCGGGTCTCTGGGGATAGAGAATTTTTCTGGGTTTTGCCTCCCTTACCAGAGAATCATCCCCTTTGACATTGTCCTCCTTAATTTCATCTTCTTCGTCCCCATCATCATTTTTACTATCTTTCAACCCAAGAGTTTGAAACATTTCCTCATTAGAAGAAACACGATCAGGGTTAACAGAAGGGTACTGCAAGTCTCTTTTAGTAACAAGATCAGTGACAATAGCGGAAACAGTATCAGCACTAACATGGGGAGCTAAAGAAGAAGGGCATTTTTTAAGAACAAGATCAGTAACAACAGAAGCAGTAGTATCAACACTAACATCAGGAGTCACAGAAGAAGAAGGAGACATAAAGTACTCTCTTGTGATTTTTTCTATGAATTTATACATTACCAAAAGAATAGTTGCTTTACCACCAATTGAAAGGATGACTGGGATACTAGCCATGGCGGCCTTGATAAGAATGATCTTATTCCTACCCAGTAAGAGAAATCAAAGTTTCTTTCTTCCCCAACTGTCTAATCTCCTGGAAACCTTCTCTTAGGATCTTAAAGAAGAAACAAAGCAGGAGATGAAGGAGGTGAAATGCATAATTAATATACAAATAAGCGTTTTATCAGATCGAGCTCTGCAAGTGGTTCCACCGCAATTGTCTGAGAATATTGGTGGGTAACTGTTGGGATCATCTCTGATCGTCGCAGGGTTCGAATCGGAGGCTAGGTTTCAGGTAACCGGAGATTAAGGGCGGGGATAGTGCTGATTCGCTACTACATGGGAGGGGGTTGCAGTGGAAATTGAGGAAAAGAAACTATCATATTTCATAGTTTTTGTATATCGTTGCCTAATATCATTCTCTTGTGTTCTCACTTACTAAGTCATCTTTGATTTGATTAATAAATTGACGGATTATAATTTCTATAACGGTTTGTTATTTTTTCAAATGTTGCAATGTATATATTTAACAAAATGTTATATGGGTTTGAATTAATCACGTGTCAAATTTTAGAATCTGTTTCTCTCTTAATTAAATATATTTTTTAATTTATACATGTCTCATCCTGTGTATCCATACTTGTATATTGATACTTCAAACACAACTATGCAATGTCGTTGTTGTGAATGGGAATAGATGATTTAAATTATTAAAAAAAAAAATGAAAATGAATGACTTAGATTTGTCTCGTGATTTTTGGAAAGAGCGCCAGACAAGGCCAAGGAAGAATGAAAATATAATATAAGAACAATTTATACATTGTCTCGTTATCTATTAAATATAAAAAAAAAAAAATTAACGGAGAAGATTCTCTCTAAAGCTCTTTTTATGATGCGTGCATCTAAGGGTTTCTTTTTCAAATATTTTTTTATATTAGATATAAAAGTTTCAAGGGAGAGGATTCTCTCCATCACTTGTTTTCTTATGTATGCGTTTAAGGATCTTCCTTCCAAATGCTCTAATAGAAGACTATTTTAGACACTTTAATATTCAAAATGTGAGAGCACATGTAAAATTGATCGGCATGGTGATTTTATGAAAACTTTTTCTGCTCAAGTAAATTAAAAATCATGTTCTACCCAAAAAAAATTTTAAAAATATATATGTTAAATAATAATTACAAAATATCTTTTTATTTTTTTAGAAGGAGAGAGTCCACCCATGAGAAGACACAACACAGTTCATAAATAGAGAGTAGGAAGGGGACCGGAGAGGTGTGGGGTGTCGTGTTGTTGCCCTTTTTTTTTCCCCTTTCTCTCTCTAACTTTATTTTAATTCCCTCTTTCCGTACTTTTCTTGTTCTCTTGCTATTTTATTACGTGCAACCAAATGGAGCTGGAAAAAAATTAAAAATGAAAAAAGTTAAAAGGAAAGAGAGTGGAAGATGACGTCAGGGACTGCTTTGCTTAGAATTGCCTTAAATTGGTAAAGTTTTTTATTTTATTTTATAATGTTATTCGGGTAAATTATTTGCTTTGGGCGACAATTGGGAATAATAAAAGAACAAGAAGACAGAGTTTTTACTGAGCCTTTCTCAGCAATCACGGCTTAATCTTCTTCTGAGGATGGTTTTAGGAATCTGTATTTGATCAGTTGTTGGTATCAATATCGAAATTCGGATCCTCTTCAAACCTTAGATGCTAATCCAACAGTTAGAGGCCAGCATGCATTCAAATGTTCTCTTAACCATCGAAAGTATATTGAAGGTTAGAGAGGATCCAGACACATCAATATTGACATTCTCGACTGATCTCATACAATCCACAATATGGATCACTAGTAAAATTGATCAATAAAAATCAATTCTATTGCAAATCGGGGGCAAATTCATTCGATCGAGATCAATATTGTATTGATATTGGCCAAGACATCCAATACCAACTACTAAGTCCTTGCTTCCACGTTCACCAATTAGTTGTCATAGTCACCATTGTTATCAATTTCCAACTTTTCAATCCTTTTCTTCTACAATCTGCACATGCCAAAGGAACACATGAGAACTAGGAGCACTTGTTTCCCAAGTATCTTTCCAGTGCCTTTATACTTTAATTATTAGGGAAGAAGAGCACTATCGAGTCATGTGGTCCTCACATTAGTGCAGACCAATGAGGGGCTCATAGAGGTATAAGTACGAGATGAGTACTTTATTTCACAAGGGCAAGGCTATCTTTTCACCCCCTATGTGTTTAGGTGCCATGACCTACATGACCTAGTAGGGCTCTTTTCCCCTAATTATTATCACCTTTTTGGGTGGTCAGATAACCACTACACCCAAATATAGGGAGGATGAAATAACCACCCCGCACTGTAAAACTTGTTGGATCCCTTTGTGTGCTACCATTGGCCCTTGTGTTGGCACATGAGCCACACAATATGGTAGTCGTCTTCAACCCCTTTTGTTAATAGTTGTCTTATATTTTCTCAAGTGTATTTGTAGTAAATTTATTGGGAAAAAGAATGCTACCTGTGACATGGGGAAGTGGAGATAGGGGCAGGGGCATCTTTTCACAACGCGCCCCACTTCACGGCACAACAACCAAGTTTCATTCGTTTTGTTTTTACATGCATCACCACTTATATCCATGCATGATAACTGTATCCGTTCACTATTGTGCATTCTCCCAAAACCATTAGTTCTAAACCTCTATTTTACCACAATGCAGGTTTATTTTGATCTTTAATTTTATATATGAGAAAAGCCTATTTACAAAATTTGAGCTCCTTAGATGTTTTTTTTTTTGTTTGGTAAAACCCCTTAGATGTGTCATGAGGCAAATATTTAGGTCACTTTAATAAACATATCAAGACAAACCCTGACTCTTACCCTAGAAAAAAAAAATTTTATTAGCTTTGCTCTTGTTAATTTTGAGTTGCTTATTTAATTGGAACCTACATGATTTTTTTACATTCACCGAAGGGATTCTTCCTCAACAATTGGTGAAGAAAAATTGGCAAAGGAAATATAGAGATCAAGTTTTCAAACATAAATTTTTAAACAATAGGCATGTATAAAATGTAATTTGCAAAAAGGAGGAAGTGGACAATGTTAATATGGAAATAAAAACGATGCATGCATAAAACAAATTCTATTTTGAGAGATCTGAAAAAACACTATCTCGTTAGAAGGTTTTATTCATTTGCTTTAATTTATCTAAAATGAATCAAACCTTTCTTTGCAAATCCCTTTGATTGCAAAAATACGAGGTCCAAGAAAAGACATCCAATAAGGAAGTCAATAGGTATTAGTCAGTTGCGTGAATCACGGAGAAACAATAATTGACCAATCATACATTCAAGGAATCTAATAGCTGATGCAGTAACTAGCAATGTAAAGAGAGAAAAGGCTTTTTAGGTATTGGATGTATCTTTTACGTTGAAAAATACTCCTTCCTTATCCGCAAAACAAATAGACTTAAGGGGAGGTTAGTCAGGGACTCAGGGTCTAGGGGCATATCGATATTGATCCGTATCATACCATATCAAATTGGTATCTGGAAAAACCGATACTCTATCGACTGTATCCGATACCTTCAACCATGGTTTTAACTCTCCCCCTTTTGAATTCCTCCAGCGATTGGATTGGGACTAGGGACCTCTCCCAAAAAAAACACATATATATATATATATAGATATATATATGTCAAGGCCCAAGCCCACTTGAGCTTCACATTGGATCATCCTCGCTCCATGTGATCATATCCATCTACATTAAAGTTGAGGATCCACAGTTTAATTGTGGAATGGAAGGAGGGCCCATTGGGCCATGCAATTTGTAGAATGTATGCCCATGTTCATTCTAAGGGTAGTTATTGGTGTGACAGAGTGTTTGTGATGTTTTCAGAAATCGAAAGATGGATCTAAGCCATAAAGTTTCATGGCTTTTCCCATCTCAACTGCCTATTCCTGCTTAGAGTTGAGTGAGTGCACAATAATTCAGTAATGGTAGAATAATGTCTTGCGAGGTTTGAAGATTAAGATTGTATAGCTTTTCTGGGTCATCCAGATTATATAATGTAACAAACCCATGTCTGTTTCTCAAATTTACCTGCACTTTTTTTGAATGAAAATGCAGCTTCATTAAAAACATAAAACATGGAGGTTCTGGAAAGAGAGACCTGAGGATCTTTCACCACAAGAGCCCCCATATTAAATATTGAGTTCTAACGCCAAATCAGGATCCCCCAAAGCAAACAAAGAGCTAAATGAAGACGACGACGATGATATATTTTCCTTTTTTTTTTTCAGGGCAGTTCATCTTCTAAGCAGCAGTTGCCACCCTCAGGACCAGAAGGATTCACTGTTCCAACTGCTGCTGCCAGTTTCTTCACCATATTAGCATGCTTTTGACCTCTCAAATGGTTAATGAAGACCACCTGGCTATTACACACCACATCGCATATTATGCATACCTTCACTGAATCGGCTGCCACTCCACCTTCTATCAGTTTTCTCCTCCGTGTCTCCAAATCTTCTCTAGGTCCCAAAGGTGAAGCTCCATTCTTTTTAGGCTGTTGCACGCCAACAGTCATGCTGTTGTTAGCTGCTGGACTTTCTTTTGGACCAATCGGGGGATCATTTGCTGCTGGGGAACTGGCTTCTTTCTCTGGTTCTTCTAATTTCTCCTGGTTCTTATGCATCTTTACCAAATTGTGTTGGTCCAACGCATCCTTGTTACAGTCAATCATGCGGATTTCACGCCTAGCAGACTCCACAACAGTATTTCTCTTGTCAGCTGATGGGCTTTCTTTTGGACCAATCACGGAGTCCTTCGCTGCTGTCACCACCGTAGCAGCAGGGGCACTAGCTTCTTTCTTTGATTCTTCCAGTTTCTCCATGTTGCTCTTGTGCTTCTTCCCCGCTTTGTGGTGTTCAAAATCACTCGTTCTGGTACATTTAATCTTGCAGATTTCACACCACACAGACTGCACAACAGTCTTGCCTTCGTCGGCTGCTGAGCTTTCCTTTGGACCAATCAAGGGATCCATTGCTGCTGGGGCCGCTGTAGCAGCTGGGGCACTGACTTCTTTCTTTGATTCTTTTAGTTTCTTAAGGTTCTTCTTGTGCTTATTTTCCAGTTTGTGTTGGTCTGAGACATCCTTGCTGCTACAGCCAATTTTGCAGATTTCATGTCGTGAAGACTGTACAACAGTATTGCCCTTGTCAGCTGCTGGGCTTTCTCTCGGACCAAGCATGTGACCCTTTGCTGCTGGGGCCACTGTAGCAGCTGGGACACTGGCTTCTTTCCTTGATTCTTCCGGTTGGACCAAGACATCCTTGCTGCTACAGTCAATCTTACACATTTCACACCTAGCAGACTGCACGACAGTCTTGCCTTCAGCAACTCCTGGGCTTTCCTTTGGACCAATCACTGGACCCTTTGCTGCTGGAGCCACCGTGGCAGCTGGGGTACTGGCTTCTTTCTTCGATTCTTCAAGTTTCTCCATGTTGTTCTTGTGCTTCTTCCCCAATTTGTGTTGGTCCAACCCATCCTTGTTGGGGCATGAAATCTTGCAGATTTCACACCACAGAGAATGCACAATTTTGGTTTTCTTTGCACCCTTCCTGCAGGTGCCATTCAGAGCAGGGTGAGTCTTTGGCATGCTCCAACCGGAGAAATTGGGATTTTCTGCAAGCAACGGCTGTATTCCGTTATGTTTTAAGTTAGCCTGCATATTACCAGAAAAGGACAACTTCAGTAAAGACCTAGCAACTCAGAAGGTAAATAGACGCAACTGAAGTTGAACTTCAATTCCACAGAAATATCAAAAAGAAAATAAAAAAGCAGAAATGGCAAAGTCCAGGATCAAGAGACAATTACTTATTATTTTTTGACTCCTATAGCTTAACAACAATAACAAGAACTCATCCCAATCAAGTCAGATGATGACATTAGCACTAAAAGACCTCAGTTTGTGCATTGATCCCCACTTAAACTAGAAGAGCTGAGAACCTACTTTGCAACCCAATCAAGTCCACTTCCCATCCTCCCTTTTGTTTGCTATGACTTGTTATGAAAGTTATGCAGTGGTAATCCCAAACCAGTGAAATCCAATGGGGGATCAGTATGCGATAGAATTGGAGGAAAAAAGGACAAACAAGATTAGGAGAAATTTAAATAACTCAAAAGACAAAGATGACTTCTCTGATTATGCTCAACTTCTAGTCGAAGGCTATTCTTAACTGAATAGGTAATCCTATCAAGTTTGGCCTGAATATGATGAGCAAATCCACAGACACGACACATTCCATTGGGAGTACAATAATTTAAGTTCTGCAGAATCACAAGACAGAATCGGGGTTCAAACCAGTTATCAGTTAATGCTCTAACAATTGAATAACC
>NC_056558.1:10065973-10110968 GCF_013358625.1 Macadamia integrifolia | reverse complement strand
GGGCGGGGATAGTGCTGATTCGCTACTACATGGGAGGGGGATGTAGTGGAAATTGAGGAAAAGAAACTATCATATTTCATAGTTTTTGTGTATCGTTGCCTAATATCATTGACTCTTGTTTTTTTTGGGGGTGAACCTGAAAAAAAAAAATGATATTAGGTTCTACCCTAATATGATAGACGCATTCAGTGACTAAGTCATCTTAGATTTAACTAGTAAATTGACGGATTATAATTTCTATAACGGTTTGTTATTTTTTCAAATGTTGCAATGTATATATTCTGCCACGTGGATTTGAATTAGTTACGTGTCAAATTTTAAAATCTTTTTTTTCTTTATCAAATATTCTTTTTAATTTATACATGTCTCATCCTGTGGTATTCATACTTGTTTATTCATTCTTCAAACACAATTATACAATCTCCTTGCTGTGAATGAGAACAGATGATTTAAATTATTAAAAAAAAAAAGTGAAAATCAATGACATAGATTTGTCTCGTGATTTTTGGAAAGAGCACAAGACAAATCTTTTGAGTATAATTTCTTTTTTTTTTGGTAAAACAGTGTTACTATACGATAAAGGATTTTGTAGTCCATAGATGTTGGTGTTTTTATCCAAAAGAAAAAAAAAAAATTCTACAAATGCTCGCCGTATATAATGACATTTCAAAGAACACAGGGGAAAGGATGTCTCATAATGCTTAAACAAAAGGTCCACATGACCCATGGCCAAGGAAGAGAGAGACTGCAATATAAGAACAATTTATACGTCGTTTTGTTCTCAATTAAATATAAATGAAGTTAAGGGAGAGGATTCTCTCTAACACTCTTTTTATAATGCTTGCATCGAAGGGTTTCCTTTTCAAATACTTTTTTATACTACTCAATTAAATATAAATGAAATTAAGGGAGAGGATTCTCTCTAACACTCTTTTTATATTGCTTGCATCGAAAGGTTTCCTTTTCAAATACTTTTTTATACTAAATATAGAAATTTTAAGGGAGAGGATTCCCTCTATCACTCATTTTCTTATGCATACGCTTAAGGGTTTTTCCTTCCAAACGTTTTAATAGGGGCTATTTTAAACATTTTACTATTCAAAATGTGAGAGGACATATAAAATCGATATGCATAGTGGTTTTATGAAAACCTTTTATACTCAAGTAAATTGAAAATAATGTTCTACCAAAAATAAATAAATAAATAAAAATATCTTCTTATTTTTTAGAAGGGGAGAGTCAATCAATGAGAAGACACAAAACAATTCAAAAATAAACCCATCCTCTAGAAATCATACATAACATGAATAATTGGCTCCCATATGAGAGTCTGGTTCTCCCAAGGACCTCTATCACTCAGGCCCAGATTATACCTAGCACCATAAATCCACCACACATTAACTATATCCTAGTTTGTTCCGTACATAAAACTGAAAGAGGTAATATGTATGGATGGGCTTATGGCATATTTTCCAGCACTAATGTTGTTTACTTTATGGCCAATCATGTGATGACAACAAACCAAATTGAAGCAAGTGCAAGGTCTTTTTTTTAAGGGTTGATAAAGCGAAAAATTGTGGATGACAAATCAAGGAAGTTCAGAGTGATGACCCAGCCATGGAATCTCTAATACAGAATTTTTAGAACCCCACCACATGGCCATCAAATACTATTGGTTTGCTCTTCTCTTTATATAATCATCAACCTAATTTTATGTTTAATCTTAAGCCGAACGATGAAGTGGTGCTATCAATGCACTAACTAGCTATTAACGCTTCTGCTATCCAATTACCACTAACTATCGACACTATTAACTTTAACCAATAGATATTAGTATTGTGTGTTTTATATTATATAAAAAAAAAAGATAGGGAGTAGGAAGGGGAGAGGTGTGGGTGTCGTGTTGTTGCCCCTTTTTTATCCCCTTTCTCTCTCTAACTTTATTTTAATTATCTATTTCCCTTACTTTTCTTGCTCTCTTGCTATTCTATTCCGTGCAACCAAGCGGTAGCTGGGAAAAAATAAAAATGAAAAAAGTTAAAAGGGAAAAGAGTGGA
This sequence comes from Macadamia integrifolia, assembly GCF_013358625.1. Lineage (NCBI taxonomy): Eukaryota > Viridiplantae > Streptophyta > Magnoliopsida > Proteales > Proteaceae > Macadamia > Macadamia integrifolia. The sequence continues at coordinate 10,108,911 of NC_056558.1, read as the reverse complement.
AGATGACGTCAGGGACTGCTTTGCTTAGAATTGCCTTAAAACTGGTGAAGTTATTCCGGTAAATTATTTGTTTTTGGGCGACAATTGGGAATTGTAAAAGAACAAGGAAGAAGCAAAAGTTTTTACAGAGCCTCTCAGCAATCACAGCTTAGTCTTCATCTGAGCATGGTTTTAGGATGGTATTTGGTCAGTTGGTATTAATATCAAAATTCGGATCGTCTTCAACTTTTTTTAGTGCGAATCGGACACTTAGGAGGCCTGCATGTATTCTTATATCTTCTCATATCTTCTCAACCATCGGAAGCATATTGAAGGCTAGAAAGGATCCAGACACATCAGTATTGGCATTCTTGACTGATCTCATATTAATCCACCAATATGGATCAAGAGTAAAACGATCAATAAAAATCAATTCTATTGAAATTCACGGGAAATTCATTCGATTCAGATCAGTATTGTATTGATGTCGGCCAAGACATACTATGTTCAATACCAATTACTAAATCCTTGCTTCCGCGTTTTCCAATTAATGGTCATTGTCACCATTGTTATCCACTTCCAACTTTTCAATACCCTTCTCCTACAATCCTCATGTGCCAAAAGAACACATGGGAATTGGAAGCACTCGCTTCCCATGTATCTTTCTAGCACATTTTTACCTTAATTTTAAGGGAAGAAGAGCACTACATGGTCATTGTCACCATTGTTATCCACTTCCAACTTTTCAATACCCCTTCTCCTACAATCCCCATGTGCCAAAAGAACACATGGGAATTGGAAGCACTCGCTTCCCATGTATCTTTCTAGCACATTTTTACCTTAATTTTAAGGGAAGAAGAGCACTACATGGTCATGTGGTGAGGGAGGGGCTCATAGAGGTATCAATACGGGGTGGGTATTTTATATTTCACAAGGCTAGGCCTATCAAATTACCCCCTATTTGTTTAGGTGCAGTAAGCCACAGGACCAAGTAGGATTCTTCTCCCCTAATTATTGTCACCCTTTTGGGTGGTCAGATTACCCTTACACCCAAACAAAGGGAGGGTAAAATAACCACACCACACTGTGAAACCTGTTGGATCCCTTTGCATACTATCATTGGCCCTTGTGCTGGCACATGGCCACACGACACGGTAGTCTTTTTCTTCCCCTTTGTTAGTGGTTGTCTTATATTTTTCTCAAATGTATCTAGTAAATTTCTTGGGAAAGAGAATGCTACCTGTGACATGGGGAAGTGGAGATAGGGGCAGGGGCATCTTTTCACAGCCCACGCCACTTCACTGCGTAGCAACCAAGTTTCATTCGTTTTTTTTTATATGCATCACCATTTACATCCATGTCTGATAACAGTATCCCATCACTATTGTGCACTCTCCCAAAATCATTAGTTCTAAACCTCTATTTTACCACTTGGTAAACTTATTTTGGTCTAAGTTTTGTAAATAAGAAAACAAGATACAAGAAAAGACATCCAATACGGAAGTCAATAGGTATTTGTCAGCTGTGTGAATCACGGAGAAACAATAATGGACCAATCATACAGAGAAAAGGCTTTTTAGATATTGGATGTATCGTTAAGTAGAAAAGTACTCCTTCCTTATCCGCAAAACAAATAGACTTAAGGGGATGTTAGTCAGGGTCTAAGGACATACCGATATTGATACGTATCGTACCATATCAAATTGGTATCCGGAAAAACCGATACCGTATCAACTGTACCCCATACCTTCAACCATGGTTTTAAGTCTCCCCCTTTTGAATTCCTCAGCGATTGGATTGGGACAAGGGACCTCTCCCCCAAAAAATATATATATATATATGTTTTTTTTTTTTTTTTTTTTTTTTGGGGGGGTAGCCAAGGCCCAAGCCCACTTGAGCTTCACATTGGATCATCCTCGCTCCATGTGATCATATCCATCTACATTAAAGTTGAGGATCCACAGTTTAATTGTGGATGGAAGGAAGGCCCATTGGGCCATGCATTTTGTAGAATGTATGCCCATGTTCATTCTAAGGGTAGTAATTGGTGTGACAGAGTGTTTGTGATGTTTTCAGAAATCAAAAGATGGATCTAAGCCATAAAGTTTCATGGCTTTTCCCATCTCAACTGCCTACTCCCGCTTAGAGTTGAGTGAGTGCACAATATTTCAGTAATGGCAGAATACTGTCTTGCAAGGTTTGAAGATTAAGATTGTATAGCTTTTCTGGGTCATCCAGATTATACAATGTAACAAACCCATGTCTGTTTCTCAAATTTACCTGCACTTTTTTTGAATGAAAATGCAGCTTCATTAAAAACATAAAACATGGGGGTTCCGGAAAGAGAGACCTGAGGATCTTTCACCACAAGAGCCCCCATATTAAATATTAAGTTCTAACGCCAAATCAGGATCCCCCAAAGCAAACAAAGAAGAGCTAAATGATGATGACGATGATAATATATTTTCCCATTTTTTCAGGGCAGTTCATCTTCTAAGCAGCAGTTGCCACCCCCAGGACCAGAAGGATTCACTGTTCCAACTGCTGCTGCCAGTTTCTTCACCATATTAGCATGCTTTTGACCTCTCAAATGGTTAATGAAGACCGCCTGGCTATTACACACCACATCGCATGTTATGCATACCTTCACTGAATTGGCTGCCACTCCACCTTCTATCAGTTTCCTCCTCCGTGTCTCCAGATCCTCTCTAGGTCCCAAAGGTGACGCTCCATTCTTTTTAGGCTGTTGCACGCCAACAGTCATGCTGTTGTTAGCTGCTGGGCTTTCTTTTGGACCAATCGGGGGATCATTTGCTGCTGGGCCACGGACTTCTTTCTCTGGTTCTTCTAATTTCTCCTGGTTCTTATGCATCTTTATCAAATTGTGTTGGTCCCACTCATCCTTGTTACAGTCAATCATGCAGATTTCACGCCACACAGACTGCACAACAGTATTGCTCCTGTTAGCTGATGGGCTTTCTTTTGGACCAAACACGAAGTCCTTCGCTGCTGCTGCTGCTGCCACCATAAAAGCTGGGGCATTAGCTTCTTTCTTTGATTCTTCCAGTTTCTCCATGTTACTCTTGTGCTTCTTCCCTGCTTTGTGGTGTTCAAAATCACCCTTGCTGGTACATTTAATCTTGCAGATTTCACACCACGCACACTGCACAACAGTCTTGCCTTCGTCGGCTGCTGAGCTTTCCTTTGGACCAATCAAGGGATCCATTGCTGCTGGGGCCGCTGTAGCAGCTGGGGCACTGACTTCTTTCTTTGATTCTTCCAGTTTCTCCATGTTGCTCTTGTGCTTCTTCCCTGCTTTGTGGTGTTCAAAATCACCCTTGCTGGTACATTTAATCTCGCAGATTTCACACCACACAGACTGCACAACAGTCTTGCCTTCGTCGGCTGCTGAGCTTTCCTTTGGACCAATCAACGGATCCATTGCTGCTAGGGCCGCTGTAGCAGCTGGGGCACTGACTTCTTTCTTTGATTCTTCTAGTTTTTCAAGGTTCTTCTTGTGCTTATTTTCCAGCTTGTGTTGGTCTGAGACATCCTTGCTGCTACAGTCGATCTTGCAAATTTCATGTCGTGAAGACTGTAGTACAGAATTGCCCTTGTCAGCTATTGGGCTTTCTCTAGGACCAAGCATGTGACCCGTTGCTGCAGGGGCCACTGTAGCATCTGGGACACTGGCTTCTTTCCTTGATCTTGATTCTTCCGGTTGGACCAAGACATCCTCGCTGCTACAGTCAGTCTTGCACATTTCACACCTAGCAGACTGCAAAACAGTCTTGCCCTCATCAACTCCTGGGCTTTCCTTTGGACCAATCACAGGACCCTTTGCTGCTGGTGCCGCCGCGGCAGCTGGGATACTGGCTTCTTTCTTTGATTCTTCAAGTTTCTCCACGTTGTTCTTGTGCTTCTTCCCCAATTTGTGTTGGTCCAACCCATCCTTGTTGGGGCATGAAATCTTGCAGATTTCACACCACAGAGAATGCACAATTTTGGTTTTCTTTGCACCCTTCGTGCAGGTGCCATTCACAGCAGGGTGAGTCTTTGGCATGCTCCAACCGGATAAATTGGGATTTTCTGCAAGCAACGGCTGTATTCCGTTATGTTTTAAGTTAGCCTGCATATTACCAGAAAAAAACAACTTCAGTAAAGACCTAGCAACTCAGAAGGTAAATAGACGCAACTGAAGTTGAACTTCAATTCCACAGAAATATCAAAAGGAAAATAAAAAGCAGAAATGGCAAAGTCCAGGATCAAGAGACAATTATTTATTATTTTTTGACTCCTATAGCTTAACAACAATAACAAGATGATGACGTTAGCACTAAAAGACCTCAGTTTGTGCATTGATCCCCACTTAAACTAGAAGAGCTCAGAATCTACTTTGCATCCCAATCAAGTCCACTTCCCATCCTCCCTTTTGTTTTCTATGGCTTGTTATGAAAGTTATGCAGTAGCAATACCAAACCAGTGAAGTCCAATGGGGGATCAGTTTGCGATAGAATTGCAGGAAAAGAGGACAAACAAGATAAGGAGAAATTTAAATAACTCAAAAGACAAAGAGGACTTCTCTGATTATGCTCAACTTCTAGTCGAAGGCTATTCTTAACTGAATAGGTAATCCTATCAAGTTTGGTCTGAATCTGATGTGCAAATCCACAGACACGACACATTCCAATTGGGAGTACAATAATTTAAGTTCTGCAGAGTCACAAGACAGAATCGGGGTTCAAACCAGTTATCAGTTAATGCTCTAACAATTGAATAACCAGTAATAGAAAGCAGGAACAGAACCGCCAAAACAGATTCAGAATTTGGAAGATCCAACAAATCCTAGTTGCATCAGCATTTACACTATTAATTGGAAAGTTGAGATCTTGAAACCGTCACAAGATTAATAATTAAAAGTAGAACAGGGAACTGAAATCAGAATTCAGATCAAATTTAAAACAAGGTAATTGGAGAAATCAAATGAAGTAGGAAACTAGAATTCAATGGGAATGATGACCCAAGATAGGATTTTTTAGTAGGTTTTTGAAATCAGGATTAATAGAGATGAACATAATTAAAACTGAAACTAAAATAGAAAAGATAACATCAGGAATCACCACCTAATCTGTAGGGCTGGGATCACCATCAAAATCCCAACCTTGGAATCACCACAGCAGGGATTCATGTGCAAGACTGTAGCCCCTTACAAACTTATATATATGGCTCAAAACAGACTCAAACTCAAAAAAGAAATTACCTAAACCAATCCTGAACTACTAAGTTAAACTAACTGAAGTAAGGCTGGACTTATAAAATCAATAAACCGACCCAAATAAAACACTTTAACAACAATTAAAAATAAAGAAATAGGACTCTAGTAAACTATAAAGTAAATCCTATATTCCCTCCCTACCCATACTTTAGGCCAATTAAAATGGCCCATTGGACCAAAGCCCAACATATATAGAACCCAACTCAAGGCTAATTTAAGCCAATTTCCTGATTTATCTGCATCCAAAATTCAGCTCAATTTGAAGATAAAATTTTAGCAAAGGCAAATTTTTCAGGAACACATAAAATTATCAAACAAAATGCAAAACCAGAATAGTCCAGCTCAGCAACATCGGGAACAGTTACGAGGCTCCCAACTAGGAAATTTCAAGAAATGAACATATTAATGGAAGAACAGTTACGTATCTGCGGCTTATTGCTGCGTACAAAACACACTTTTGCTAATGCTACAAGGTTAGTCATAGAAATCCTCTAGAATCTTCATACAGAGCCATCTCTTTTTCCTCTATTTCATATTTCAATGCTCTGATCACAGGCCTAGATAAACAGAGGGATCAAAATGCTGCCTTGTATGCAACTTGAGCCAAAATTCAAATTGAGGCAGAAGTTTTACATTTCACCAGAGTTATATTTATATAAATGAATCTCAGATCCACTAGACTCAAGATGATCATACCACCAGATGGATGGATCCACTAGCTGACCCCATTTAGTTCAGAGAAGGCTGAATTGTGTTGTTGTTGTAAAGCAGCTAAAGTACACAGACTATATATATATATATATATATAGAGAGAGAGAGAGAGAGAGAGAGAGGGAGAGGTAATCATGAATAAAATTACCTGATATCCATTCCATCCATGATTTGGATGCATCATAATTGGTACATAAGGATTGGGAGCATCTACGAAAGGAAATGTCTCATTCGGTGGAGAAGACCAAGATGTTGAAGCCGGTTGTGATGCACCTAAAAGATGTAATGAGACAGAACCAAGAGGAATATCAATTCCTCCAACAACAATACTTTCATCACGCGCACTTCGTAAAAGCTCTGGACGCTCTCCATAATTAGCCTTGGCCTACAACAATGACCATGTGGTTACTTCTCCAAAGTTAACAAACAAACATAAAGCAAGTATAGTACAAAGAAACTAGAGAGAGAAAGAGAGGTATCGAGAATAATATTCACCTGATATCCGTCCCACTTGGGATTTGGATGCAGCCCTTGAGGTGGAAGTGCCATTGATGCATAAGGATTTGAAGCATCTAAGTTAGAAACAATCTCATTCGATGGGTAAGACCAAGATGTGGGAGCCGGTTGTGATGCACCTGAAAGATGTAATGATGCAGAATTATAAGGAATATCACCTCCTCCAATGGCAATGCCACCATCATGCGCACTTCGTAAAAGCTCTGGACCCTCCCCATTATTAGCCTTGGCCTACAACAATGATCATTGGTTACTTCTTCAAAGTTTTAAACAAACATAAAGCAGCTATAATACACAAAAAATAGAGAGAGAGCGAGGTAATCATGAATAATATTCACCTGATATCCACTCTTGGGATTTGGATGCAGCCCTTGGAGTGGAAGTGTCATTGATGCATATTGAGCATCTAGGTCAGGAACAGTCTCATTCGGTGGGTAAGACCAAGATGTAGAAGCTGATTGTAATACACATGATGGATGTAATGAGACAGAACCAGAAGGAATATAGTCTTCTTCGACAGCAGTAGGATCAGGATGATGAAACCTGCAGTTGCGTCCAAACTTGCAGAAACCATCACGCATATACTCTGGGCACTCACTTTCCCCCTTTGACAGAGAGAAAACAAAATCACAATTTCAATTTATATAAAAGATATGTTAGCTTTAATCGATTAGGTAGAACAAGAAAGGGACAATAATAGTACCGGTCTAATTGGCAAGTCGAGAAAGTTAAAATCTAGTGGTGGTTCAGACAAAGGTGGTGGTAACAATGGTTTTTTCCGTGAGTGACTGTATCTACAAGCGTTTCCGAACTTACATCCTCCTGGCCGCAGGTAATACTGCAACAACCATAGCATAACATAAATTGAGGAACATCCATTACTGATATAGCATACATCAACAACCACAATATACATGTAAAGATTGATGACAATTGATATAAAACACATACAACATCATATCAAGAAAACCTTCCTAAATTATTATTATTTTAGAAGGGATAAAAAGATCTACATAGGCAACAGTGAGAGACAATGAGATGACTTATGTGAAAGTTCATGAGTCAAACTAAATCCCATCCCCCATGCACACTTGCTTCTAGCTTGCCCGCTAGTACACACACATATTGATGCAATTAAGATTGTCCAATTGGGCCACTCGAGCCTTTGAAGATTTTATTTTGGCTCATGCTTGGGTTCAACAGACCTTGGGCTTCTTATTTTTGGGATTATTAGTGTTATGAGACCTCTTTTATAAGCCAATTTTGGGGTCTTAATTTGATCCATGCAAGTGGGCAGGGTTCTTTTCTCCATAAGTTAGGATTATGGAGTATTTTATTCTTTCTGAAAGTCTTGTTTTATTGTTTTTGGATTACTACTTTAGGAAGTTTAGATGGTTAAATTCTGGTTCTTTATTCTTATTAAAAAATTGTAAACCGAATTCCCTAGAGGAATTAATTGAATGGATTATTTCAAAAAGTAGTGCATGAGAACTCCCCTTGCCCCTCCTCTTGATCTCCCCCTTCTTTCTCTCCCTAAGATCACTCCTCTCTCTTCTCTCTCCTCTACACACACACGCAACTACGCAAGAGTAAGAAACACAATCTGACTCTTTTTTATGAATAAAACATCATCCAAGATGGATTTATACACTTATACCCATGCCACACCATATGAACAAGCATCCCCTAAATGGAGAAAGATTCAAGTAATATGTATCCTATAGGAGGTCTTGATCCATCAAGGTTTAACAAATGTTATAACCATGAGGTTTGGGGTGTATAATCTGGAGGCTGAAATATTTAGGAAATAGTGGGTAGACTTCCACTGTTTGGAAATTACCATCAACAGGAATGATAGGAATACAGATACGGTTGATTTCGCTATGATGAGAGAAAGAAAGAGAGGGAAAAGAAGTCCAAACAAATGAAACCCAAGCCCAATCTGATTTAGCACCAATAGGCATAACACGTCATGCAGCTTAGGGAAAGAGAATTCCTCTAACTTCTAATTAAATCCAAATGGTAGAGAGTACATTTCTCTTCAATAAATCAGTTCTGTAGGGGAAGATAACCAATCTACAATATAAATAAACAAAAACATGGATAAGGGTCTGGTGGATTGGATGCATATCCCACAGCCATTATGGTCCATGCCTAATATGAGTATCTTGAGTGAAATGAAAGGTTCAGTTATTACACACTCCAACCGTTAGATAGAGCATGCAGTTCCAGCTAGACTTTTGGTTGTAGGAGTAGAATTGACAAAAGGGTACTTCCTGTGAATTAAACCCAAATAAAAGACCAGAGGCCAGGAAGTTATAAAAACAAAAGGAGTATTTAGGATAAATGCAACAAGAATTTTAAGGAACCTACAACTTATGCCACTCAAAGAAAGTAATGCATCTTATGGACCCAAAAACAAAAAAAAAAGACCCAAACTAAGCAAGGTAGTTGAATAAGGACCTTGCATTCTTGCTGCCCCTTTCTCTCTGAAAAGCGTTCCTTCTCCTTTTCTTTAATAACCTTTAACATGAATAAAACCATGGACACCAAAATAAGAGAAAATGAATTCAATCTTGTCCTTGAATCAAACCGCTAATGAAATCAAAATTCATAATATAACTGCTCAGTCAGAGTAAATCAAACAATAACAAAAGAATAAATATAAAAACAAAATGAAAGAATGCCCAAAGGAAAAACAAAAAGGTAAAATGTTTGTCAACAAAAGCTAACCTCCGAAGATTCCGGCGAATCCGATCTCTGTGCAGACACAAAAGACTGATAGTCCATCACTACATGATCGCTAACAAAAGACGCTAAAGAATATACAACTACAAGTAGTAAAGCGCGGTCAATGTACAACCAAACGGGTCGAGATCAAAAGGAGGTACCTGGTTTTCCTTTCTAGCAGGATGATTGGACCTGCAATTTGCTCCATCGCGTGAAGTTCTAGTTCGAAGGTTAAAGGAGCAATCGGCACCATTGGATCTCCGGGGATTGACAATTTTTCTAGGTCTTACCTCCCTGACTAAAGAATCCCTTTCGACGTTATCCTCCTTAGAGTCATCATCGTCTTCTTCCCCATCATCTTTGTTATAATCTTCTAACCCAACTTCCTCTTGAGTCTCCACAGTAACAGGCGCATTCTCAGTAGAAGAAACACGATCAGGGACAACAACGGGAGTAGTAGCAACAGGAGAAGCAGTAGACAAAGGATTGACAACAGTGGCATCAGAAGAATAAAAGTAATCTCTTGTAAGTTTTTCTGCGGCTTTACACATTAGCAAAAACATGGTTGCTTTACTACTAAGAGAAAGCAAATAGGCCATGAATTCCTTATCTTCTCAGTGAGAAACTCTTAAAGGAGAAGGAGAAGCAGAAGCAGGAGATGAACTAGGTGAAGACATAGTACAATACGCGTTTGTACTTCACACGCCGCGTTTCATCCGCGTTTATCGGAAAGAAATCTGCAACTTCAGCACCCGGGGTTGTTAGGCACAGAACTCGTCGTCGTTGCAGGTCTTGAATCGGAGGGTTAAGGTCTCAGGTCACCGGCGATATTGGCCGGGGATTGTGGTGGTGATTCACGCCCACTGGGTAAGCTTGAGAACACGGAACGATCATCCATCTCTGTTTTTGGAAAGCTAAGAAGTCAATCGATGGAGCTTCCCATTGTTTCTCTCTTTAAATAAGGAAGGGGTCAAAGAATCAAAATGGATGAAGAGAAGGGAAGGAAGGAAGGAAGGAAGGAAGGAGGGAGGAGTGAGGGAAGAAAGAGAGAGTGGAAGGTGACGTCAGGGATCAACAGTCATGATTTTGTTTCCTTCCTAGTGAAGTATTCAATGGGAGTATGGGAAGGAGAGGGGCAGGGGTGTCATTTCAAATGAGAAGAGGAATAGAAACAGAATGTGTTTAGGCTGCGTTTGGTACCAAACTTGGTATTTTTTGGTTTTTTTTTTTTTTTTCTTAACGAAAAGGAAGAAAACCTCTAAACTCTAGAAACGCAAAAATGATAGAATGAAGAAACATTATTCTATCATTTTTAGTTTCATTCCAAATATAAAAATAAAAAAATAAAAAAAATTGAACAACTAGAATTATCGTTCTTAAAAACAGACTCATTAAACAATATTTTTTATTTTAAAATGATATTTTAATACAAAAATTAAAAATTATTTTTAAAACTGAATGACTACCAAACACAACTTTAGTTTGTGTTACACCGGCTGTGCATCCAGCCTTGCCTTTTTCACGATCACTTAATCACCGGTCACCGGTGATACTGATAGTATCGGTTAATACTGTTATTAATGATAATAGATGGTGGTGAAGAGTGGGTGAACGGAAAGTGGGAGACTGGGAGTATATTGCCGACAAAAGACTCGAGAGTGGGAGAGTCGGAGTCACATCGTTATCAGTGAAAGAAGATAAAGAAGTTATTCCCAAGATGAGTGTAACCTTAAACCTAATCTCTCTTAATATTATAAGTAGCCTGGGGGCGGCGAAGTTTGGCCAACCTGACCGCCACCCAAGAGGGGTAGTAAATGGGAGTAAATAATTTTGACTTTGACTAGGTTGAATTTCTCAAGTTTGTTAGTTATTTATTATCTTAGGAGAAAAAACAGGAACCACCTCATGACCTTGTGGAGAAATGATGCCCCACCTTTGGGAAATATAAAATCCATCTGACTCTCTCTTATTGGGACTCATATCTTCTATAATGAAAGGTTAGTGGCAATGAAGATCTAACATGTGGGAGAGTCCCAATATGTATCCAGGGAGGACTTTTGTCCCTCTTGTTGCCCATGTGCACACCCATCCGATGGTGGGATGATTTGGACATGCATTCTCAAAGTGTTGTCAGGACCAAATAATTCAAGCTGTTAGATGGGTGAAAGATAAATGGTTGGATGCCGAAGTCGTTGGAAAAGAATTGAATCCCCCACGATGGCATAGGGGTTGCGCGATCAGAGAGCATGCTTTCCCTTATAATTTATTAGAAAATAATTCCTGTCAAGATGGGATAAATGGTTAGCAAATCTGCATAACTTGGTAATGAATGTGAGCACTCGATCGTGACCTTGGAGCCTAATTTTATTTTTTGATGTCTATGATTCCCTTTTTCTAGCTAATTTTTGTTTTAGGTTAGGTTCTTTAACGATCTGGTGCTTTTGTTTAAACAATCAATCAGGGGCGAGTGGTAGCAGGACGTACGTATTGCAATCTTATTTTCACTTTCTTTTAATATTAACCGTCTATTTAAGTTTAGATTAATCTAAATCATTTATTAGTTTTTTATATTGTAATTGATTCTTAGTTTTTAGGGTGGAGAGATGACGGATGTGGTTACTTAACTTGTCTAATATTTTTGTATATAAATAAATAAATAAAAATCCAATATAAGTGGAATCCTCCTTCAATTTTGTTGGGAAATCTCAATTCTCTCTCTCTCTCTCTCTCTCTCTCTCCTTGCTTTTCTTCAACGTTGTTCCTTCTTTCTACAGCTGCCATCAACATCATCTCTCTCTCTCTCTCTCTCTCTCTCTCTCTCTCTCTCTCTCTTTCTCTCTTTCTCTCAAAATAGGATGAGATAAGAAAAAACTCAGCATAACTATTTTCAGACTCTGAGCATATGAGAGACTTGGCCACACATATCTAAATATCATGTTTACATATTAATCATCAGGGAAGGGATTTGGACAGTAAATTTTGCATGTATGGCAAAAAACAAATTTGAATTTATAAAGTAAACAAAACTGTTGAATATCTAAGATTTTATTATTACTTATTGGGTAGATATTATTAACCTATGAGAATTTACCATGGATGCAAATCTTCACTGAAATTGGTAAACAAAACTTCAACTAGACTGGAGAGTGGTGAAAAAGGAAAAAAAAAAGAAGGAACAACCTTGAAGAAGAAGCAAGGAGAGAGAGAAAGAGAGGATCGAGATTTCTACGCGGAATGAAAAGAGGAGTCCGCTTATATTGGGATTTTTATTATTTATTTATTTAAATATTAATAATATTAAACAAAGTTGTAACTATTTACAACTCTGTTAGCAGGATTAACATATTTAACACGTGTCAATCATATCACTTACCTGAACATTCACCGAGCTCCGAACGTTCCACATTCCTATTTTTCTGCACGTACCGCGACCATTTTGCCATCAATTAGTTTTAGTTTTAGTTTTTTTAATAAGAATTTAGCTTCCCTAGTTACGCATGGAATTAACTTTAAAAAAAAAAAAAAATGCGTTACATTGATTGAGGGGTGAATTTACATGTGTGCACCATGTGAAATGCAAAATCTCCACCCCTATCGATACCTTCACATATGTTGTCATTAGCCCCCTACTAGTGCAAGAATCAAACAGCTGAACAGCAATCTCCCACCCATAATTTATTTAGTTGTGAGGTTCTTTTCCTTCTTTTGATAAATTCATTTTCTACTTTGTTCTACATGCTATTATTCTGTTTGTCGAATGATGAAGATGTCCATACAATAGTGAATATATTCTCGTAATTTTTTCTTGAATTTAAAAAAAAATAAATGAATCACATACAGTTTGAGGCCAACTACATAAGATTGTAATTTGTGCTTACTTCATAGAAGAAATTGCATTGACCGAGGTGAAGACTTCAAACTAAACAATCTTACTAGGAGCACCATTATAGCACTTTATTTATCAAAACTGACTTTTAAAATGAGACGTAGAAACCCAAAAAGCTTAGCCAAACATGTACCAATTTGTTTTAGTTTTATGGTTGTTGAGGTGATATCTTGTCCACTTTTTGTTCCAACAATCTCCAAACATAAAATTAGGCAAATGTAAGCACAATCCCCAATCTTTTGGGATTTTTTAATCCCTTTAATTAATTTTGTAGTAGAGAGTCCAAAACCCCAAAAAATTGGGGAAAAAAACACTACCCAATCATGCCTTCCTACACCCTAACATAAGGGTAGAAAAATGAGACAAAAGGTCTTCACAGAGAGAGAGAGAGAGAGAGAGAGAGTTTTGGTTAAGGGAGAGAAAGTTTTCTTAAAAAAATGAAGGCAGAAAGACTAGGACTGTGTTCGGCATGCATTTTTGAAACAAATTTTGGGTCCAGAACACATTCTGAAGCAACACAAATTAACTAGACCAGAATCTATTTCATAAGCAAGACGAGTAGAACAAGCCGGGGGAAGGGGAACATAAGCGAGGATTTAAAATCGGTGCTCTGACCAGCTAGAGGTGATACTGATCCAATATTCGTCTAGATAGACCAATCTAAACAACAATCCAATGAAACATGGGATCTGTTATTCCAAAAATTGCCCAAAACATTTTGAGAAATTCCTTAGGTACTGCTCTGAATGGGGTACTGCATGGTGGAATAAAATCTGATTGTTCAACTCTTTACAAATATGACATATCAAATCAAAACCTAAACTCTACCCAGTAATGATAAGAATTGCAAATCAAACTATGGGAATTCCTTTCGCACCGACTTCCAACAACAACAAAGAACTCAGCTTAATCCCAACTTAATGGGGTCAACTACATGGATCTGTGCAAAGAAAAAAAAAAGAAGAGTGAAAGTAAAAGGAAAATAACACAACACCAGCAAGTCAGGAAAAAAAATCTCAGCTGAATGAGATCGGCTACATGGATCTTAAACTTTCTTTCGCACTGACTTCCATCCTCAACATATTAGATAAGAGTGAGAGTAGAGATCAGAGAACCAACAGCTTTAAACTTCACACTGCACACATCACACTTCACACCACACCTTTGAAGAGTGCATGAAGAACAGACAGAAAACAGAAACAGGAATAGAACAACAAAACCCCCAAAGGAAGCTCCTCAAAAATGTCTATACAGTTATCCAGATCTTTCCATTTCTCTTCAGATCTCATCAACATTTTCTTTCAGTGCATGGAAAAAATACCTGATCTCTAATTTGTCGCAAGGTTATGTAGATCATGCAAAAAAATCCAACCCCTGGAGTCATGGTAGCCAAAGCCTAGGGAGAAATGAGCAAAAATGAGACTTGCAGCATCTTCTATTCACATACTGTCTAGGTATAAATACAGATCAGCCAATACTCGATCTGATCCCAGTACTTCAAATCATGGACATAACAGAGACGATCCCAAACTTTGGATCTGTTGTAGGAATTCAGCCAATTACTTTGGTTAAACTAAAATGAGAGAGGCCCAATGAAGACCCATAAATCAGATTCTAATTGTCATAACTTTGAAATAAATTACATGAGAATGCCTAAACCTACCACTAACCTTGACCTACTTCCAATGGAACAGCAGTTTCATCATCCATGTTATTTTACAGTTTCCTCAATTCTCTTTTCCATTATCCTTTACCTTTCTTCACCGAATGTCCTGTCTTCCGCTTGTGACGGCTGAAATCTGATACAAACCGGAATGTCTGGCCACAACCTGCCTCACCACACACGTAAGGCCTATCACCCGTGTGCACCCTGATGTGCTCCGTTCGCGCCCATGCCCACTTGAATGTCATCTTGCACCCTTTCCATGGACACTTCAGTGGGCGGTCATCCATATGCACACGCCTGTGCTGCACCAGGTACTTATGGGAGAAGAATTTCTTCTCACATCCCTTGATGGAACAGATGTTACGCTTATGCAAAGACAGCTCTTGCTTTGAGCTGAAACCCATTGTGCACCCATCCATATCACATTGGTAATCTGCTTCCTCATCTTTTGTAGCTACTACATTATTACTTGCTAGAGCTTTCTTCCTTTGAATCTTCCTCACTTGCTTCTCGCCAATGGGTTTGACCTTGATTTCTGAGGGCCTAGAAGGTCTTTTTCTGAGACGTGTGCTTGGCCCACCATCAGTTTCGTCTTTTGCATATGAATCGCATCGTCCAATATTCTTCCCACCACCATTACTAAGTTGTGACCTCACATGTTTCATTAGTCCACTTCTGAGAACCCTCTTACATTGTTCACGGGTAGAACTATCTTCAGATGAATCATCTGTAGGCTTAATGTGACTTTTTGTTGGGGGACACTTGAGTTTCTTGATTGCCCCCTTCTCTAACGTCTTCTTCCTCTTCCGTCCAGTTTTTCTAGGGACAGTGGTGATAACTCCAACTGAGGATTTCCTTCTGGGAAGATCTGGTTGCAAACCCAAGTCCCTGTCTTGTTCCCTCTTGAGCTCATCTACTTGTGTCACTTTTGCAGACATTTGTAAATCTTCTTGTTCTTCAACATCTCTTTGAGCTAGATAAGAGTGAACCTGATTAGACATCCACACTTTCCCACACCATTTGCCTGCCACAACTATTTTCTTCTGCTTTCCAGGCCTCTTCCCCAAAACTTTGGGTTTCACAAGGGAATCATCTGGAGAGCTCCGGCCAAATGCCTTGTATATAACTGAATTATAGGGCATCTGCTTGCTATATAGAGGAGAGCGGCTGAGGCTGGCACTGTAATAGAGATTAATTCCCATCTTTACAGCCCAGTCCCCATTTCCATGTATAGCTTCTTGATCATCCAGAGCAGCTTGGATTCTCAGTTGATCCTCTTTGGTGGCTTCCCTGAATGGAATATCCTTCCACTGGTAATCAATTCCAAGCTCTTCTGCCAATGATTTTGCTTCTGCTTCTGCTTTTGGATATTCTGCCAGTATTACTAGAAATCGTGAATCATCTCCTTACAAGAGGGGATATTGGCCATTAAAAATTCTTTTAGAACATAAGCATTATGGAAACAGATATTCATGTTTTTTTTTTTTCTTTGAAGTATTTACTTCCGATAAATATTAACAAACAAGGACGAAGGACCATCATAATTCTAAATTTTTGTCTACCAAAGTCTTTCAAGCACAATCATAAACGAATTCAATACCATATGATCAGTAGGGGCCATGATAACCAATTACTGCAAATACTTGCCTGACACCCCCTAAATATCCAGTCGGTGACGAGAAAATTGTTGTTACAGACAGAATTCTAATTAATCGATAGATGATGTATTCAAAATTATGTCACACAAAGAAAGTCTTAAACCATTATCATACCATATGCTTCAGGCCAAAATGAAACCAACTAAAACCCATGGAGGGGATGGAGAGAGGAAAATACATGAACACACACACACACACACACAAAAGAAGAAGAGAGGGTTTCTTACAACAGCAATCCTTTTTTCATGCGGAAGTCTCTGGTGGAGTCCAAACTCTATGGACTGAATGCAGGACCAGTTAAAAAATTGCTCCTGTTTTAATTTCTATGGTATGGGATTCTAATTCTTTGGGTTTTTTAAAGTAATATAAGGCCCAACATGGGGGTCTAAAGGGGTTTACAAAAATAAATATTTTAATTAGTACTGGGGCCCATTAAAGATTAGTTTAGGATTTAACTAATGGTAGTAGTTATAGGGATCTTGTGAGGCCCACACCCTAGCTGTTAAAGACTTAGAGTTTTGTCTTGAATAGAGAGTCCTATTAGATTTAGTTTCTGTTTTGGGGTTTTAATAAAATAAGAATCAACCCAAATAGTATTTTCTAAGCTAGCAAATTTATTTTAGGAACTAGAGATTAGGAGGATTCTATTTTTTCTAATTTTTTTCCTCTTTTAAATACATGTAATCACCCCTTCCTTACGAATGAATGGAATATAGAAATTTTATTTTAATTGTGTAGCCAAAAAGACTTCCTCTATTCTCTCTCTTCGCCCGGTCCCTCTCTTCTGCTCTTTTCTATTTCTTCAGGGGTACTATTCACTAGTAACTGTTCACAATCCCAGAACAGCCTCCTATTTCTTCTCTTCTTTATTCTCTATTTCTTTCCCCATCGCAAGCTACTGGAACATATAGCCAGCAAGCTTCTCAACCCCTGGTTTGTCAGGAAAATAGCCTAAACCTGGTCTTGTGTTGAAGCAAATCGAATCGTCGATTCCTACTCAAGGATTAGGATTAGCTGGTTGCATTGGGAAATCTTATCTACACCCTTACTGAGTCATGAGTTAATTTTCAGGCCAATCTGACTTCTCCATGTATAAATATAGTGTTTTGAAAATTCTTTGAAGAACAGGGACCATTGGGAGGGAGGGAAAAACAAAGAAGAAATAAACCCATATATGGGCAGCCATACAGTTGGAACAAACCACCAAATTCCACATGTGGCTTACATAAACTCCCCATCTATATAATGATCAGAATGACCAACTCATTTTCCCACTTGTCATTAATTGTCCATGTGAGAAAACCTCCCAACTTTGTAGCAAACATTTTTTCCAAAATACTAAAATAAAAAAGGAAAAGAAAAGAAGCTTAAAGGGGAGCAAGTAATCAGTTTGATCATAATTTATCACATAAATTTGTTTGCGCATAAACTAAATCCAAACTCACCTGGGTGTAATAGAAGCATCATATGCACTCCTCCAATCGAATTAAGTTGCTTTTCCACCTCTACAGCATGCTCAAGACAGAATATATGCATCCTAGAAGACTCATCATCACATCTATGTATCACTGACATGCTCTTGTTGTCGAAAGGTATCTCAGCATTAGAAATCTTCGTTGATTCAGAAAAATGAGCTACTGGAGAACAATTTCCATTGACAAGTGAGGAATTAAGACGTATAGGGTGAAATGCAGGACCACTTTCTGACCTCTCCATCTTCACATCACTAAGATGGACTTCAGAAGATCTGGTTACCAGCCTATCAGATTGCACCACTGGATCTCCACATTTACCGTTGAAACTTCTTGATTTCATGGACAACAGATCCTCTGGCGCTCTTACTAGGGAAGAATGAGAAGGTTGTTGCATTCTCTTCCTGAAATTGGTATTTGAAGGCCCAGGCATACTATCAGAGGCACCTACTCGGACAGAAACTTCATTCCCGATAACTTGTCTTGATGAACCATAACAAACATTCCCAGCCAATCCATCATGGTTGTTTGGCTCAAATAAAGGCAATCCAGAATCACCACACAATCTACTTTTAGATGGTAAACTTCCATGTGCAAACTTAGACTGTATTCTATTACATTGTACTGAACAGTCATCTGAGTCATTTTCATCACTGCATGCAGACATTTCAGGTTCTACCTGTTCTCCCTCAGAGTCTGATGAATTACCATAAGCAAAAGCCAATAGATCAAGAGAGGAAATGCCTTTACAGGCTTCAGTATCTTCAACCCTTCTATCTACCAACTGAACTTGGTATTGACCAGACTGGACTGGAACATCAATCAAAGCATCCTGAATACGCTTCTCAATCCGCCCTGGTAAAAAACAATTTAGTACAAAATCAATATCCGCACAAAGGATTAAGAAAAACCATAGACAGAGTCAGTACGGTAGAAACTGTGACACGACAACAGATGAAAAGTAACCAGGTTATAGCTATAATGCAGCTGCTTGAACAAATGCTTAGAGCCTCAAATTCATCCAGCAGACTTGTGCTGAAACAGATACCTTTGGTTAAACAATCCACAATGAAAAAGGAGGATGTTGTAACTGGTAAGCAGATTATAGATTTTCTACTCAACCAGAAGGTGTGTGTTGCTAAATAAGCTCTGACTTTCAGTGATACAATCGCGTCAATACCCTCCTCACTATTTGAGTTCCAAGTTCTGGTTTTGCTAATGTACTATGTTGGTGCCCCAGCCCCAATCCCCCCAACCCCCCCCCCCCCGATGTAGATCCCACCATGGGCTACACTATCGCAGGAGGAAAGCCCAGCCCAAAGTGGGCCATCGATTTCCACTTAGTTATTTCCTTAGTGAATAAGGGCCCAATGGGCCCATCGATTTCTGTTCAAAAAAGGCCCATAAGTGGCCATCGATTTATGTAATAAGTCCCATTAGTGGCTAGTAGTTAGTGACTAATTAGTTTCCACAGTCTGACTAGGTTTCTAATGTTAGTCCTAGTAGGAGTACTACTCCTAGTTAGAATATGACTGCTACTAGCATAGCTACTGCCCTTTATTTAAAGAGGAGCTCCTGTACTCAGAATTTCAGATTTGAATAAACCAGAATTACAGTCAATTGCTTCTAAACAGCTGAGATAACTGTGGGTGAGATGCCCAGGCCGAGATAGCCACCCCCACCCACAATTCTCTTGGTTACTTTCTTCCTTTTCTGTTATAAATTACTGTTATCAGTCCCTGTTTACTGTGATCATCGACCTAAGTGAATTCAGAACTGTTTAAAGCCTTGTAGACCAGAATCGATCAGCAATCATGTCACATTCTTGAAGCCAGTCGATCCTCAAACCAGCTACATCTGAGTTCTGTTTTACAAGCCCTTTTTAGGGTGTGTTCTAGACTGTCATAGGATCACTTGATCCTCTTCTGAAGGCTGTCCAAGGGTTCCAGCTGCAGTTCTTGAAGGTTCCCTCTATTTTCTCTCTCCAAGGTCTGAAATCAAGAAACTGAGTACTTTCAATTTAGCCATCAGAAGTCGACCAACTTTGGAGGTTTTGCTCCCCTCTCTAAGGCCTCCAATCGACCTTAGTTACATTCCATCAGAGCCCTACAGTTCCAGCCACAGGTACCCTTCTTTACCCCTAGTCGCAGGACTTTCTCTCTCCTAATGGCTTGAGGCTTTGGCTGGGTTTTGCTCCTGCATTGCTCTTTATTCTTTGGGGGTTTGTCTCTGGTTCTAGTTACTTTGTTTTCCCTGTAGTTACTTCTGGTTTTGTCAAGCTAATTTAAGAGTCTTATCTGATATTGGGTTTGGGGCTGTAATACATTGGGGGTAGTTACTTTTGTAATCTACTTCTACATTACCCCCCCCCCTCCCCAACACCTCTTTCAAAAAACCACATAATAGATTAATATCACACAGGCTAAAAAGCAATGCCATATTACCAAGTAAGCTCCAAGTTTCAGTAATACATTCAAGCTGTTCTCCTAATATCTTGTTGCAATTATTACAGTACATGATTAATACCTAAGAACGATCAATTGGCTACATGATTCATGCAGCTATTACTATAATAAGCAGGAAAACTCACCACCACCAACAGGGGGAAAATGAGATACTACTAAACCAGAAAAAAAAAAAAAAAAAAAAAAAAAATACTACGGAGGTTGAAGATGGCCCCTACTGATTAAAGAAGCAAGCGAAAAAATAAAGTAAGGAAATATGCACAGTTTCAAAAGTCATTAATTTTCTTAGCCATTAAAAAATTCTAGTTTACAATAAAATTTCTTGTATTTATTAAATGGAGCAAACAATAGCCCATCTGATGAGTGGCTCAATTAAGATAGTACAGGCTGATATGCCAATACACCATAAACATTATCACACCCAAAAAATATTGCCAATTTAACAGTTCACCAATAAATAAGAACATGAGAGAATTACATGAACACATGCTAATATGAAAAGTGAGTATAAAGGACAGCAGATACCTGAACAAGAATTCATCTCAGATCTATTTGCATCCGAATTAGAAACAGTACATCTCTCACTTGTTCCTCCTGGACCAACAACCCAATCATTAAGGAAGCTGCAATCTGTGGTCATAAGGTATCGAGAAGCTGTATCTTTTGGTTGAATAATAGCTACGCATGAAAAGCTCAATATCCCGCAAGTGACACAAGAAAACAGCCCCTGATCAAACAATCCATCACCTTGGGAAGTACTCCCTTCTTCAGTGTCAGCATTCTGCATCTCTGGAATGGAAGTGTACAGATCGCTTCCACATGATGATGGAAATCCGTTCTGATCATAAACAGAGGCAGGTTTTTCTTTCACTGCACAGAAACCACTCAGATCCCTGAGCCGTGCCCTTCTGTCTAGCCTAACATCGTTCGAAGGTAACATTTTTGACGCTTCCATTGCTTCCTCGGGACTGCTTAAACCATGTGACAACCGGGGCCTCAACTTCATTTGGGATGCAACTCGTAAATTTGCAGGCACGGAAATCTTTGAAGAATTATGTGGGAATAGTACACATGAAGATCCCTTTTCAAGAAGAATATTTAGGAGGCCATTATTTTCTGTCACATTCCGTACAAAAAGCTCTTTCACCATTGTTTCTCCTTCACCCCTCTTCTTATATTTTAGTCTAGAGCTGCGAGGTTCAGTAGCAACACTTGTAGGCACACTGTGGAGAGAAGACATGTGCATGTTTAGATTAAGACACCGAAACAGATTATATTACTAAATTGTAATACCAGCTACATTTGAAATTCTGGCATATGAATGGCAATATATTGATGTGTGAAATTTCTCTAATTTCCAACACAAACTTAGTATTTGAAGTACTGAATAGCCACATCCAAAGACATTATGCAGAGTCTACTTAAGGGGGGAAAAAGGTTTCTCTCGAGGTGCAAGCCATGTCCAAGTGCAGTTCTTGCGATCGCCTACAGCCCAGGCTCATTAATTCACTAAAGCAAATACCTGGCTACAACTCTTTATATGCCTCCAGTTAGGTGCGAGGCACAATACAGAAGAGCTGTATTTCACTTGAAATAACGCCCTTGTCTTGATTTTTTTCCTTTGTAGCAGAAACATTTCTAAATTGTTCAAAATGGATGGTTTTGTTTTTGAAGGGGAGGGTGTTACTGATGCAGGCAAGCAAGTTAAGACTTAAGACTGGTAACTGGAAGGCAACGTGCCCACTATCTGCCCGGTCACAAGAGGGATGGCTTTTATTCCCAGCTATGGGCCATTATTTAAGAGGAATAAGCTTTCTTAGGCCTCAAATAAGGCCTAATAAAGGTTGCTCTGAATCATTTCATATTCGATGTACTGGTATCATTCTCTCATATTTTTTAATTAAAAAACTTTTTACAGCCTCCATTATCTATACCCTCCCCAGTTTTATTTTTTTTGGTTCTATACCCTCCACATTATGGGTTTCCACATATCAGTACCTATCGCAATTAAGAGTTGTACACAAAATCTGCTAAGAAAGGAAGAAGAGAATAAGATCAGAGTCTAGACTACAGACATCCTCTTCAACAGCCAGCTCGATTTTGCAGTTTTCCTTTTTCTCCTTCTACCTCTCCAGCGATCACGCTTTTTTCCCTTTTTTTTCCCCTCCCCTTTTCCTCCTCAACACTTACTTCTCTTCTTCTTGTTCTAGCTCAGCTTTTACATGATATATATATATATATATATACACACATTCACCTTCACTCCTCTTCCTCCAAGGCATCAATTTACTCATTCTACTTCTTCCTCCTCCCTTTTCTTCTTCTTCCCCCACTTCTTTTCACCAAAGGCTGCCGCCATGGTGGGGTAGAGCCCTGGTTTGTCACAATCAAACCAACATGCTAATATACTGATGTTGGTCTTGTTTTATTGTCATTTTAATTGGAGCGTAACTTGAATATCAATGAGTGTACATTTTATACTTTTTCATTAAAAAAAAAAAAGTGTCTCAGTCTGGCTACACTAAGGCACACATCTCACCTTGCACCTCAAGCACAAAGGGTGGTTGTGCCTTGAGTGTGCCTGTTGCCTTTAGTAACACTGATTGGCCAAAACTTACTAGATTTGCAAGAGCAATGAAGTGGAAGACTCATAAAGAAACGAAACAGAAGAAATTCCATTACTAGCACTATATTGAAGAATGTTCTCAAATGGCGTTAGTAGAGACCTTGAACATAAAGTTAAAGCAAGAGCATAAAGCAACTGAAACTGAGACACCATGGGAGGGTAATTGATTGACGCTCTACGGACTGCAGCTTCTTTTGCAACCCGTAACCATTCAGGAGTTGCAATATTTGCAGCCTCTCCACAATTAAATCCTACATGACACAGTCAAATGAGAAGAAATATGAATCCGAGAGAGAAAAAAGTCTAGCATGGCAAGTGTAGGGCAAGTATTGAGTAAGCATATAAACAAAGCCCACATTTTACAATGACAAGTAAGCAAAAAGCATGAACAACTACAGGAAGGCAATTACGAATAGAAATGACAAAAACCATGAAACGGTTTTCAAATTTTTCCTCATGTGTACCCATCCTCACTTCACCATACAAAGCTTAAAAGGGTATATGGTAATAGGAATTCGATTTTTAAGTCCCCATCAAGTAATAATAAATTGGAAAGAATAAATAACTTTTTTGATAATCAACATGAAGATAAATTCAATAGACAATGAGAAAAATATCAAGGTCCCAAGCAAGGGAAGCAATATAGGAAACCTACACAGCAACAGCATCAGAAGACAATCTACAACAACAACAACAAACTAAGCCTTATCCCAACTTAATGGTGTCGTCTAAATGGATCCATTGAAAAAAAGCAATAAAATAAGAAAAAAGTCATCAGAAGACCCTCTACCAAACAGAAAACAACAAACCTCACCACTCATAAAAAATAAATCCCCTACCCACTCCACACCCCACTCAGCCTCCAATTCCCAAAATGGAAATTAACCCCTCATCCTCCCACACCCCGACAAGACTAAGGGTCGCTCCCGCTCTAGAACAACACATCATCTCCTCACCAGTAGTGTTGTTCAATCTTTGAAAATTGCCCGGCCCCTCTTCCAATGTGACAATTACAAACAATTCCAATTTACCATACACAATGAAAAGGAACCCTTCCTCAATATTTAGTAACAACCTTACTGTAAAAGACGAATTCACTCAAATGCATTAATCCAGGTTAAACCTAGGAAAGGACCAAAAGCCCCTATAAAACAAAAAGGACCTGAACTCCCCAAATGACAGTTTTTCCTTTGAGAGAGACTGAGAGAGTTCATATTGCACGTCCATCAACTATATTCTTGTCTCCACTCTGTTTTCTTTGAGAGAGAAGAGAACCACAACAGCAGCTGCTCATAGATATCAGCCTACAATCGAAGATAGGCATGGTCTCCATCAAAGTATCATGACCCATTCAATCACTGATTCTTCGAGAGGTTGAGGAATAGGTGCTCAGGGAGTTGATTCTTGCTCCTTAGAGTACCAAGCAACAGCCCTACTCCTAACTAAAGGCTCCTACTAGAGTAAGGCACCCGCCTGCCTTAGGTAGCGTTGCCCACCTTATTAACGATGAACAAAATGAAACTCTTAATCCCAACTTCTGCAAGAAAGTCTTCGCTACGCATGAAACAACATCTAAATAAATGAATTTCACATCCTTGTCTCAACTTCCTTTGCAGAAATTGCTTTTACACAGCGGCTAGCCAGCCCGGTCCGAACCAAGGAACCCCTTAGATATAATGCAAAATGGATCGTGTTATATTGTTGATCAGATATTTCTATACGAAAAATATGAAACAAAGTTTGAAGAGGAGGAAGGAGCCCTCAACTCGCAACAGATAGAGGAGGATTCATTCAATCACATAGTTTGGGCTCCTCTTATGAAAAATCAGGCCTTTTGATTTGTTCCAAGGGGACGGAAAGCTCCTCCAATCCTCCTAATTGAAGAATCAGATTCATGGTAAAAACTCAAGACCCTCTTTCTCAACAGGCATTTGTTCAGAGTTTACTGAAGAATTAAAATAAATGAAACCATCCAAACTTCACTTCCCAAAAATTCAATTAGAGCCTTTACCCATCCCCTCATTCGGTTCAAAACAAAACACTTTCCATTAAAAGACCATTTCACAGTTTGCAGAGTTCAGGGTCTTCAGGCATACAAGAAGTCAAGAATTGTTCCATCTCTCTTTAAATGAAAACCACACCAAATAAAATTCATCATCATAACTGGAAGAGGAAAATGACTAATCATATTTAAGTTCCCAACTCTCATTAGTACTGATAATATGAAGTAGCTGAAAGCCTGACACAAAAACAATTTGAGAATTCAATTCACTAACAAAACATGGGATACTCATGGGCAGTCATTATTTATTCGCAACCACATAACCAAACCTTTCAGTACATGAAACAAGAGAGAAGAAGCAATAATAGTGCTGTTTTTCTTTCTTTCTTTGTTCTTTTTTTTTTCCCTCCACCAATCAGACCCTTTCTTTAACATCATCAGGTGGGCCCGTGGGTTGGTGGGCGTGAGAGAGAAAGCGGGGGGGAGGGGAGGGGAGGTCAAAGAACAGAAATTTTACTGGTATCAAAGAGTTCTTCAAGAAGTTGAAAAATTCACTGACAAGCAGGCATGAATCAAAGAAGCGGCATGGATAAATCAATCGAACAAATACTATATGCCCAATGCATATTCCTTAGACAAAATGAAGGTGTAGCACCCAATGGTTTTTATGGGACAGTGGATTTGGGTAAATCAAAGCATTTTCATCCTTTGTAGTGTATTCAATAGCAAGCTGGGGATTTTAAATAATTTAAAACATCATTTTTAAAGGGTTTCACTGATAGTCGACTTAAGGAAGGGTTGAAATTTCCTGCCATCAGTTGAACAGAAGGGACCCCCACACATTGTAGAAGTACATGGGAGCCATGTCTACATTTCAGGAACCTCAGGGGGCCTATGTGTAATTTAATCAACTGGAAATGCCAAAAAACACTAGTTAGCAAACATTCCTCTAAGTATTCAAAACCGGAAAAGAAAGATGCAAAAGGGGTACAAGAAAATCGTAAGACCATTAATATATTACACTTCCCCCCTCCAATAATATAACCCCACCCCCCCAACTCAAATATATATATATATATATATACAAGTAACAACAATCTCAGGAACATTTTGTCTCATT
The DNA here is from genome assembly GCF_013358625.1 of Macadamia integrifolia. Taxonomy (NCBI): domain Eukaryota; kingdom Viridiplantae; phylum Streptophyta; class Magnoliopsida; order Proteales; family Proteaceae; genus Macadamia; species Macadamia integrifolia. The sequence goes on along the minus strand of NC_056558.1, from coordinate 10,082,805 downwards.
CTAATGAAATGAAAGATTGGTAGATAGTTCTCTAGCCCACACAACTTAGATCTCCTTTTTGAAATTTAGAAAACAAAACCAAGTAAAGGATGCCTCACCATGACTGAACCCTGAATGATAGGCTCTAGGGAAAGTGACAACAAACTCCCCTACATTTTGCACCAATCTGATTCAAAGGAAAAACAAATGACATGATAAATACATATACATTCAATGATTCAAGCGACCACCAAAAATACTAAATTTCCCATGAAAATTGCTAACATTTTGAAGCTGAGTGATAATAACAAAAATTGAAATCACCTGCAGCATGGGATTCCTGCATTGACAAGTACTTCAGGTGACATCACTGTGGTTTTCTCACCAAGAATTGCAAAAGTCACTGCAAATATGTCAAAATGATAAAATATTAGTTCATTTCATCACAACATCAATTTTCAAAACCTTTCACTTTATTATTCTATATGATGAATCGAGTGGATTTTAACTTATAATTGAATGTAGAAAGAGAAAAATTGCCTGCTAAGTCTATTTAACCATCAACAAAATTTAAGGATTCCAAACCAGAGCCACATATTACAAAATAGCTAAGAAAAAATTTGGTCGAGGGAAACAAATAAGAGACAGCATTTACCAACAAGGTTCCCTTCTTAAATCTTAACACCAGAAATTAAATCAAAATAAGACAGAGAAACATGAAGAGCATACACAAGTTGATGCAGATGTGCTAGCCTGGCTGGACAAGCAAAACCCTATTTGGAAGCCCAGGCCAAGGAGAACCAGGCCTCCAGTTCCAGTGGGAGTAGTTAGAGTATTTTCTTAATGTGAGTATGTCAATAAACAAATATTATTTATAATGAGGGTCTTTAGCGGCTGTCCATAGCTAGTGGACTCCAGTTTAGTTCTACACTTTATTTCAGTTTCAGATTGTGATTAGGAGTTTTAGTTTCACTCATTCTCTGGGTTGGTTTAAGAGTGTGGTAGGAATCCTATTTAGAAGGTCCTAGTCCCATTCAATTCTGCTCAATGAGGTTACATGCATATTTGTTCTATTTAATGGAGTTACATGCACATATATAGTGGGCTAACTTGCACACACATATATATAGATATATAGATTTGGAATATTCTTACTTGCAAATATATATATATATAAAGATGGAATATTCCTCTAAAAGAGATTCTTGTCTCACTCTTAAATGCATATTTGTTCTATTTAATGGAGTTACATGCACATATATTTAGAGATTTGGAATATTCTTACTTGCAAATATATATATATATATAGCTTTGTAAAGATAGAATATTCCTCTAAAAGCGATTCTTGTCTCACTCTTACACTAACCCAGAGACTAGCTGAAACTAAAACTCCTAATCACAATCTGAAACTGAAACTAAGTGTAGAACTAAACAGGAGTCCAATACTTAACAACAGCCACTAAAGACCCCCGTTATAATTAATTTTTGTTTGCAAAATATCCCACTTCCCCTGCTGGCACTGAAGGCCAACTTTGGGCTTGGTTCCCCTTGACCTGGGCTTCCAAACAGGGTCTTCCTTGAAATAGAACTCCTTTCAGACAAAAGTGTCTTAAAATTCAGCAAGAACCTTCCGCTTTCAGAGCAGAGTCATTGTTGAAAATCCTATAAAACTTGCAGTAATTCGATTCTTTTCAAAGTCCTCCAGGGTATCCTTCCATTACTTTTAAGTACACAATAACAATTTATAGGAAATTGTTCAACTTCTTATATGGGGAGGTTGCAACAAGAATAACAAGCTACCATTTCATCAAGACGCAAACAAGACCACCATCGGCCAAATCTTTTATTATTTATGTAGCAAATACTTTTGAGTGAATAAGTCTTGATGATGAAATGAAATGAGCAAAGGATAATTACATCGGTACTGTTTCACAACCTAAAAACCTTCCAGCAAACCTCACTCACAAGGATATAAAGCAATGTAGAGCAAACAGAAGACAATCATTTAAGAGTCAACACCAACATTCAACATTACCACTAGTTCTAGCATAGACACCCAACCAGTGCCCTCTAGAATAATAAGCAAAGAGAGCTAGACATGTAAGGTTGCATTTGACTTGAATAGCATCCCAAAAGCATCGATTGCACATCTCCAACCACCTACTCATATTTTCTCTTAAAAATACATCAAGAATTCTTATCCATAGCATCCTTTTTAACCTCCCCAAAATCCATCCCGAGAAGCCACCACAGGAGAAACACTGATCCCAATAATGCGTATTAGAAACTGGAATCACTCCTCGAGATTGTAATGATCCAAGAGCATAAAAACATAAAAAAGCAAATTTAACTTTAGAAACAATGGCAAACACCCATGACATTCAAATGAGAGAACAGGGTAAGCTCTGTTCCTTGATAGAGTAATATACTCACCAAGAGGATTAACCTCTCCCCCATAGCCATGCACCCTGATGACCTCCTCGAATGCAACCGCAGCTTCCCTGGGAACGCCATACCACGTCTTCCCCGCCCCCATATGTAAATAGTTCAGACTGTGCAAATCGTGATCCTCCACATGCCAAGCAAACCAACTAAACATCATCGCTATGTAAACCATTGGAGAAGTCACACCCGGTATCTCCTCCTTCATGAACCTCAACAAGGAGCCTTTCGCCCTGGAAACTCCTCTCATATTCCATGCAGACTCTCCAACAGTAGCTGCTTCCCCTGCTTCACGCCACTTCTTCCCATTAATCGGCACAAAGGCCGACCCAGGCATGTCATTTGCATACTCCACCGATAAGGGTTTATCCACACTAGCTTTCCAAAAGAGGGTTTCAATTTCCAGCGCCGACAACCCCTTTTTCCCAATTTTCTTCAAGTGGGTCTTCTCAAAATGCTTCGCTTTGGTTTCAAATTGCTGGAGGGTATAGGTATCACCACTCTGCCATACCGGTCTCTGAACCGGCCTCGGCTTCCGCGGGCAGAACCCGATCTGTTGCTGCCGAGTGGTGAATGTGGGTTGAGATTTAGGGTGAGAATTAGGGTTTCGAGCAGCAAGCGAACGGTTAAGGTTAGCAATAAAAGTTTTCTTGGGCGATGGTTGGAGGGGAGGAACGATCTTGCAGATGCCGTACTTGGAGGCTTCCTTCTCGATCTTGAGAATGTAAGAGATAGGGTCCTGGAATTCCGCCAAGGTTGGGTGGTATTCCGGTGCCAGAGGTAGGGTTTTGAGCCATGAAAAGACCTCTGGAGGTGGCTCTGCCCCTGCTGCTGCAGCTGCCATTAATGGGATGAGAGACAAAAGATGGAGACTCTCATTTACAATCTCTCAAACCCATTACACAGAAGGAGAAAACGAGAAGAGAAAACCAAGTATTGTGATAGATAATAAAACTTCCCTCCTCTTCTTTGACCTGTTCGTTCTACTCTGCCCTGCTTCACTCCTGAGCAGAGGATAAACGGTCAGAAGTGAAGAGAGGGGCCAACGTGAGAGAAGAAAGAAATGTGACTGGAGTTTTTATTCTGGTTTTGGAGGTAAATCATAAATCATAAATGTAATAAAGGAATTTCTTATTTAAATTTCTGATTTTTGTTTATATCTGTTAAAAAAATTATTCTAGGATTTGAACTCTGGGGACTCTGATTGGGTGGGTTTATAAATTATTATTATTTTTTTGGTGTAGGGTTCATAAATTAATATGAGAGATGAGTGGGTATGCTTTGAGTTCATTATGAAAGATGCTAATATGCAATTATCACCATATCTCCAAAGTACATGTCAAGAGAATCTTTCTAAGGTTCCTCCACAGCCCCCGAAAAAGAAATACACATTATTTATTTAGAGGAAAAGATTCCCACACCGACTGTGTGGGCATTCTTTCTTACACTCATGATTCTAATCATGTGGGTACCTCTTATTCATGTGGACCCCCATTTGGAGAAAACTATTTCCAAAGTCGTGATTGGTGTAAGGTAGGAGATTTTAACCAATGATGTCAGCGTGGAAAAATTTTTACTGTTGGATCATTGATAGGTGGCATGGCCCTCTGTACGGATGCAATGACTAATTAAAATGTGCATAAGGATATTAATATAGATGAATTTTTTATTTCATGAGGATAGTGCAACACGCTCCTATGTCTCCGCACAAAAACCAGGCAACGTTTGTTGTTAGGAATTTGTTTTGTTCATTTAGTAATCAAAAATTAACAATTAGAGATAATTCTCTTAACAAGCGACACGAAGGATGAACAAGGGACGATTGAACGGCTTCATAAATTAGGAGAAAGAGTTAATATTTCATGAGAGAGAGAGAGGATGCTAGCATTTCCTATGCCATGGATTTAGATGTACTTTCCCATTAACATATAGGGGTTGCACCGAGATGAGAATTTTTTTTATTTCACAGGGGAGTTATGTAGTGGTTTTGCACGCTCATATGTCTTGACAAGAAAGCTACATGATGAGGCAACGTTCTTTGTTAGGAATTTGTTTTGTTCATTTAGTAACCGAAAATTAACAATTGGAGAGGGTTTTCTTAACAAGTGACACGGGGATGAATCAACAAGGGATGATTTAACAGTTTCATAAATTACGAGAAAGAGTTATTAATTCACGTGAGCAAGAGATAGAGATGTTGCTAGCATTCCCTATGCCATGGAGTCATATATATTTCCCCATTAACATGTAGGGGTTGCACCAAGATAAGATTAACATGGATGACATTTTTTATTTCACGAGGGTGGTGCAATGGTTTTGTACGCTCTTGTCTTGGCACGAAAGCCACATGACGAGGTAACATTCTTTTTAGGAATTTGTTTTGTTCATTTAGTAATCGAAAATTAACAAATGGAAAAGGGTTCTTTTAACAAATGACACGGGGATGAATCAACGAGGGACAGTTTCATAAATTAAGAGAAAGAGTTAATGTTTCACATGAGAGAGAGAGAGAGAGAGAGAGAGAGAGGATGCTAGCATTCCCTATGCCGTGGACTCAGATATACTTTCCCATTACATATAGGAGTTGCACTAGGATGAGACTAACACAGATGAAATCTTTTATTTTCACAAGGGTGGTGCAATGGTTTTGCACGCTCCTATGTCTTGACACGAAAGCCACATGACAAGGCAACGTTCTTTGTTAGGAATTTGTTTTGTTCATTTAGTAACCGAAAATTAACAATTGGAGAGGTTATCTTAACAAGCAACACAAGGATGAATCATCGAGGATGATTAAACGGTTTCACAAATTAGGAGAAAGAATTATTATCTCACATGTGTGTGTGTGAGAGAGAGAGACTGAGAGAGAGAATATGCTAGCGTTCCCTATCCTGTGGACTTACTTTCCCATTAACATATAGGGGTTGCACCAGGGTTTCAAGAATTGGGATCAGATCAGCTAACCTGGCCAATCAGGATTGATACAGGCCAAGGTTGATCCTGATTCCAACCGACTCGGCTCATCTGCTATTATGGAAACTATGGTTAGGGCATTAAAAAAACGATATCAGGGGCCAATCCAAACCGATTTCAATTCGAATTAGATCATAATCAACCAAGACAAATCCAGATCCTAATTCGGGGTTCTAAACCTGGGTTTCATTACTTTTTTCGAGTTGATTAACCAAGGTTGGTTAACCACTGAGACGGTAACCACATCGACTACGTCATTGTCCTTTGCATTAACCTTTAGAGGGTGTATTTTTTGTATTGTAGGGGTATAAATAATAATGTATATCTAATTAAAATTTTCAATTCAATGAAATTATATAAGGAGAGAAGAAAACTTCTCGCTTGCATGTGTCTATACCCAGACATAGGTTGATGTGAATAGATGGCACTATCCCTACCTAGATGCCTCCCCGCGGCCTATCATTAGCCTATGCACTAGCACGATGTCGACACAAGTGGACAAATTACTCTTGCCCATTTTATAATTATTATTTGATATGAAGAACATTGTCCAGTCATATGACCCCTGCACGAATACAAGCCCAATGGAAACACATATAGAGGCATAAATCAAGGGGATTTCTCATTTCATTCATAGGGGGTTGGTCATTTCAAGTAGAGTTGTGTCTAAGCGTAAGCAACACTGGATCTAGCAACAAAATTTTCCCCCTTATTATTTACTTTATGAGAGAAAGTTTTTTGTTCTGAGCAACCTATGGGCAATGATCACCATACCCCTTCTAAAGGTACATTCATCTATATCTAGCATAAGAGGCTGCTCTCGGACAAAAAACAATTATCTTTATTTTATTTTTCCATGTCAAATGGTTACACCAAAGAATATCTTCCTTATTTCTTTAGGTTTATGTTTGAAAAGTAAGAAAAATAAATAAATTTGAGGAGAAATATAGATAAAAAAATTATTACGTAATTATGATATTTGTCTTATTATGTTTTTTTTTTCTTCCACACTTCCGAACATAACTTTATGTGTTTATATGTATTGGAGGCGCAGGAGTGCTATAAACTTAGGTTGTTTTTTAGTAGTCTATGAGACGTGGACAATTTGGTAAGTGAATGGATACATGGTCTTGGTCTTCCGTGACTATTAGATATTTAGGAAATTGTCTAAATCACTTGTCAAATTTCCAGCCTTAAATCCCACTTATTTGCCCCTTAATGACATCCTCTGACCCCTTGGAGAATTGTGGAAGTGTACGTGGCTCTATGCCTATTATTAATGTTGTCTACTTCTCTTTAATTATTGATTTCAATGGGATAATTTTACATATCACTATAATCAAGAAACTCTTGGTCACGTCCACATCAATGAGAAACCTCTCTTTTTAATCCTGTTTTTTCTCTATCAAATCCTCACATGAGAATCATTTTTATACCAGATTAATCTATCCAAAGTGAAACCCTATATGGGATTCTATTTGTGTGGAGATCGTACAAGAATGATTCTCATATGAAAACGATTATGATACAAAACCTGATCCATTACCAAGAGGGGCCACATCATTCCGATTGTTCCAATATTTTACCCTATCCAATATTGGCCATGCCAAATGTCAATACCTATTCGATTCACTGTCAGTGGAACAGTTTTTATTGGGGCTAAATTTGTCTAAGAATGAATTTTTTTTTTTTTTTAAATCAAAACTAAGGGTGAAATTCTCCCATTTGATGTGATAAAACCGATGTATCAGATACCATTACTGATACCTTCATTGGGCATGCTTTTTATGGATTCTATGATGCCATTGGCAATAAATTTTTTTTGGTAATAGTATTGATACCTTGACTAGGTAAAACAGCTCATAGATTCTATGAGATAGACTAATCAGATTGTTTAGGAAAACTTGTACCTTCTTTCCCCAAAAGTGAAAACGCCTCGTTTAGACGTTTTCAGCCGTTAAAAAATTATTGGTTTTGCTCTTTCTGGGCCTGGGAACCTGGTTTAAAAAAAAAAAAACAAAAACAAAAAAAGAAAACAGAACTGCTTATGTTCTGTCCCTACTTTCTTTTTTTAGATGATAATGAGAGTACTTTGTAGTTGAATTGACCTCTGAGAAGACATTTGTCTTTGAGCAAATGAATGTCTGCATGAAAGAAGGTAATGTAAAATATTGTATTGAAAAAAGAAAGAAGAAGGTAATTTACAATGCCACTCCTTAGAGAATGTCAATATTAGAGGGGTATCCTCTCTCTTTCACCAAATTAGACTTGGACTCCCTGCTATCAGTTTCTGTTAAATGATGATGTGAAATGATACTTTAGTTATTATGAGTAAAAACACCCTTATTATATTATACCAAAAATACCCCCTCTATTCACCCTTATATCTACTTTCAAAGCAGTGGTGACGACATTGGCGAAGAACGACGTCCTCATGACAACCAGGTGAAACCCCTCTAACCTGCTCTAAACCTTGCAAACATACTCTCTGCCTTGGGACTAAATGAATGAGGCTAGGGGAGATCCTCGAACCTCCTTCGCCTTCACCGCTGCTACCGTCCACATAGTTTTCAAGCAGAGAGCTTGGGGCAGAGCGCAATCGCATCGGACCAGAATTCAATTGTTATTGTTGGTGGCGATGATGGGGTCTGAAGCCTTGAGTTGCAAACGAAGATATGTTCTCTGTTGTTCCCTGAACTTTAAAAGAATAATTTGCTTGTTGACTTAATCATAATCTTTTTATTGGATCAATCTACTATTGATGAAAGTGCTCATTTGGAGGGCTATGCAATTTATAATGGTTTGCAAGATCTTGGTTCTCCACTATATTTGAAGACAAATGGACTTCATTTCCATATTAGCATGGAAACTAAATATACTCTCGATCCGAAGCTTCGGGAAGATGATGCATCTTTGCTGGAGTTGAATGATCTGGATTACCCAATGGATTACACTGCTAAAACCAATGGTGGCATCACTAAGGCTGACCCGTTAGAAGTGAATCGTGAGTTAGGGTTGTGGTGAAATCGATTTGAGAATGATCAAGAAAGGGGTTAAATGAGAAGAGGAGGCAGGATAACATACCTATAATCGTTGGAGGAGGTTCGCAGCCGCTGTAGATGCCGTCACCAGAAGGGGGTTATAGCCATTGATCTGAAAAGCACCAAAGATCTTCTTCTCCGATGTTCTTCTTCTCCACCTCAGTGGGACTAATTCGCTGACCCGTTATGAAGTGAATAGTGAGTTAGGTTTTTTTTTCTTCAATCGATCTGGGGACTAAAACTTTTAAGGGCAATTTCGGTACTCCTTTATTTTTAAGGGCAAAATGATATTTAGAAAAAAAATGAACTATTGATGTCAACATTTTTAGTATATTCTATAACACTGGCTGACGGCAAGGGATCCGAGTCTAATTGGTAAAAAATAGGGGGTATCCCTCTAATATTGGCATTCTCTAAGGGGTGATGTTGTAAATTACCCAAAAAAAATTCATACCAAAGAAGAAAAAAGAGAATACACAGGGCATCAAGGGGCAAGGAAGCAAAACAAAAAATAAGCTAAACAAACATTAAAACCATCATCGGGCAAAGTAGTTTGTAAGATGGAGAGGGGCAAAACTCCACGACACAATAATGAGCATTTATTATTTATTTATTTATTTTTAAGAATCCCTTACAAAATGTGAAGCATGACGAGCACTCGTTTATCAAACACCAAAAAATCCTTGAAGGTATTCCTTGATGCCATTGTCAATGTTGTAAATCCCAGTACGAACGATCAGGGTAACAAGTTTGTGAAACAGCAAAAAAATCCATTTTTATTCTTAGAAACGTGAAAAATCATTTCTGATATTTCTAAACACAAAAATAGTAAAAATGTTATCAAATGGTGATTAAAATTCACACCGTTTAGTTTTCACCTCCGATCTCACACATGCTGGAGCCGGGAGCCGGGAGCCAGGAGCCGGGAGCCGTGTGCAACGATACGTCCAAAATATTTGATCACTACATAAGGTCCTATGAAAAGATTCATTGGAAGAAAAAGGGATGAGACGTGACAATGACCATCTCCCACCTCCAAAGAAGATGTTGCTCAGTCTGATCAGTGCTGCTGATCCTCGTTGCAAAGAGGCATGAGGAGGGGCTCACACGTCAAGTGAGACTCATCACCCTCCAGAAAAGCCATGACGATGAGGAGAAAGTCTGAAGTCACAAGAACCGAACCAATGGGCAATGGTGTTGGCAACTTCTTGCACTTTTCCAATTAGACAAAGTTAGTTAAAGAGGAAACACCTAACACATACACATGGTTTTTTCTATTCTGCACGTCATCGAAGTACTCAACATTATGACTTGAAACTGTCCCCCCGCCCCACACCCCTATAATACGATTTTAAATGGTAATAATTTATATTCATTAAGGTTGTGTTTGGTAGTCAAGACTCAAGAGAACGAAAAAATAAATAAATAAAAAAGAAAAGAACACAAAAGAAAGGAAATGATAATGAAAAAAAATAATACATTTTTATACTTTTTTTTTTCCCTTTCTTCTGGCTAACAAACATGGCTTAAGAGAAAGTATACTTCCACAGCGCAAGAAGGGTTCAGCCACCATCCTAGGTTCTTAAAAATCCCTCAATTTATAATTGGTCAAACATACCCTCACTATTGCATGATACCCTCTCCCCCAATCTGGAAGCCGTGGTTAATGGACTCCCTTTCGCTGTGGCTAAAGGAAAACTCTGTCCTATACGTTAAGTTTTTCTTTTCTTTTCTTTTCTCTAAAATTAGTGTGTGAATAAATATGGATGTCACACCAATGGCAGTGCAGATAATGGTATATGAGACCCCTATGATCAAAGCAACAGAAAAAATATAATAAAAAGTTTACAAGAGGGAAATAGTACTATTTTACCCAAAAAAAAAAAAAGGAAGTAGTACTATGGTATTGTGATTTTTTTTTTTGCTTATTATTATTTTTTAATTTTATGAAATATCCATTTAAATGTTAGTCACTAAGTTTTCCTTCACCCATAGCAAAGAGAGAATCTCTTCAACCATAGAATATGACCATCTAATTTCAACCAAAGAAGGGCACATTTAGACCTTTATTAGATGGTGAGAGCTAAAGATGAGACTCATTATCCTAAGACAACAACCATAGCATCAAATCACTGTAGATAAGATATTCTCTCTCCACCCTGGGAGACAAAATTATTCCTTCTAAATGTTAGTGAAATTACAGTGCTAGCCCCAAACCTACTACCTATGCCATGACTCATGAGCACTAAGCCACTAACAACTTGCCTGGAGAGGCTTTATCAGTCCCACTCAATAGCATTTTATCATTATGAAATGAATCTCACATCCCCTTGACCTCATGGGACAACCTCGAGCGAGGTACCAACCAACTGCACTAACCACATGTTGACTTAGATTATTTATGGGGAATTAGGGGCCAGAAAGCTACAAGCATCAAAATGCAAAGCAGTATACTGTACAGCTTATGGTTAGGTTGACAGGTCTGTGGCATCAAAACAATCTTCCTTGCAAATAATGATTAAAATCACATTCTTTCGTTTCGAACAGGTGCTAGACCTAATATAGTGGAATCAACACAACACAGATATAAACTCATGCATTAAAAACAGATCACCCTCTCACCACACCCAATTTTTTTTTTTTCTTTGGGGCTGGTGGACAAGGAAGCATATAGAGCACTAAAGCCCCAGTTACCAGATCTGCCTGAGACCCAACTACATGGCTAGCACTTGATTAATCCAAAAGCTACCTATTTACACATCTTCTTCAGTTGTAAGAGCAGGAGTTACAGCATTAGAACCATAGCTAGTGGATGAAACCCAACTTGAAGCATGCACCACACATTCTTATATCCAACAGGAATACCTCTATAATTTGTGGCTTGCTTGCATATCATGTCAACTATGGTAAACACTAAAAGAGGAAGCAGCAAAGTCCCCTCCCCCACCCCTGGTAAGTATTCAAATAAGATAAATCCATACAAAGTATGTTAGATTACCAACAGCAATATAGGAAAAGGGCCATCTCACCGGAAGTCCCATGTACAAGCTTACCAGATAAAAGTCAGCATTAGTTAGACTTCATACTTGGAGCTGAAAGCTCAAGGGAAACAGGGCAATGATCACTTCCAAAAAATCCTGCAAACAGAAGATAATTACCATATGAATAATATCAACATTTTAGCCAAAAATAGAAAATGATAACCCAACATCATCTTCATGATGCCTTCATCCACTACTTCAATCTGACAATGCATTCGTCTGTATTGTTCAATCAGTATATGTTTACAACACAAAATAATCTCACTCAGATAATATCAAAAATTGAAAGCAAAATGTAGAAGCATAAAAAAGATGCCCCAATTTAAAAGAAGCACCCTAGTATATGAACCGTGTTGATCTGACCAACCAAACTAATTGCTTTGCCCCACAGAATGGATATCATATATGACCACAAGAAAGTAGTCCAGATCATATATGGAGTACAAATTGTTTGTAGGTGTACAATCGATGAGAGTAATCTACCATATAAAAGACTTCAAAGAATAAGGTAGAAGAAAAACAGTGACTAAAAAATTTGTAGATGGTTTAAAAAGGTATGTTATTTCATTTTTGTATTTGGCATGATTAAAAGGGTATATTCACAGTACAGATAAAGCACAAAATATTTGGGCTGTGTTTCTTTCCTCTTACTCTCATATATCTACTCTCAGCTCCCCTTTCTCATCTCTATTTCTTTCTTATTCTTCTTATTCTTCTTCTTCTTCTTCTTCTTCTTTTTTTGCATGGATTCAATAAGGCTGAGTTTCTTGATTAATTAAGGGAAAATTTTCATATCTCAGATGGTTAGAGTCAAGTAATTATAATCATATTTGGGTTACTGAAACTCCCAACTGACAGGTGGGCATATATGACATCAATATAGTGCATGCCACCATCTCCAACAATAGGTATTTAAGTGGTGAACTAGTTCTACATTAACTCACCATAAAAGATGCAAAAAGGCCCAATCATAAATGCTACTGAAGGGCACAACATAGACTATATATTTCTGGTATGTGAAATGTTAGAAGAAAAAGTAATCAATTATACCTTGTAATTCAATGCCTTTTCCATGCATCTCACAAGTAACAATCCTTTCCTTGAGTTTCTCAGAAACAATGAAATAGTCTATTCTCATTCTTTTCCCTCGGTATCTGCAATAAAACAACTCAATCCATAACTGAAATACGTCTATCAGTTTAAAATGAATGAGAGAGGGGCGGCCGGGGAAGAAAGACCATCACTAGTATCCAAATTTACATTTTGACAGCCAATAAAGATCAAGACAGCATTTTCCAGAAAGATCCAGATGAAACTGATTTGGGGTAAGAAAATCAGGTGGGAAATTTTTTAAAACAGTTCAAGTTCAAGTTGTGCAGAAGCGGGGATATTAACACATAAGAAATAAAAGGTCAATTTGGTTGTGATTTTTTTTATTTTTATCTTTTTGTCTATTTGCATAGCAGGTTTGAGACAAAGTGATCAACTTATATTACTTGGCTGTGGTATCAATGTTGGGATATGACACCTACCATAGGTGCAAGACTCACTGAATCTCAAAATATGGGATCATGACCAGGGAGTGTACAGCATCTTTTGTGAATTCTTTTCATATCATATAAAGAGCAATTTAAGAATTACCAAAAATATCAAAATACTTCTGTGTTACCTAGATTCTCTATGTACCTTTTTGTCAGAAAAAATTTCATTGCAACATTCCATACTTCAGGAGAAAATGTAAGGGCCCTGTTGGGCATTACTAATGTGTGTCAACATGGTATTCATATACCATCAAGGAACCAAATGTTCAACGCAACCCACCAAGTAGATCTTTACAGATTTCAATCTAATTGGAGGTTTCTTATCATGTACATATTTTTCTGGACCATTTACCCACACTTTCGGATCATCCAGAAGAATGCGATGGGTTGAGCATTATAACCCAATAAAAAATGCTTTTGTGATAGATCTCCTCCTTTGACCTGTATAATATTAGGTAATTTCCCAACTTCGAAAATTTTCCTGCTTCCAATTGGTAGGGCTCCCATCTGATATGTTGAAACAAAAGCCTAAAATGATGCAGGAAACAAATGAAAATCGCAAACAAACAATCACATAACGTAACACAAAGATTTACATGGATTAGCCAGATTGCCTAAGTCCATGCTAAGATGAGATCTGCTTCACTACCAATGGAGAATAGGGATACAGCCACCCGTCCTCACACCTCTCTCAGATTACAGAAAATGAACCATCGCTAAAACTTTATAACGAAACCTACATAGGCACAAATTACTGAAATACTCATGTAGCCCTAAAGAAGATTTCCTCAGTTCGCCATGGACTGCCAGTTCAGCGAGGCCCCACTAACAAAGATAAACATGCAAGGTGGGCCAATTCCTCCTTGCCTTAGGGCTTCGGACCCTAAGGCCTCTTAATGGACCTTTGGAATCAGCCCACAAACGCAAGCGACGGAATACAACGTACCCCCAACATAATCTATGCTTCTACTTAGATTTTCCCAATGTAAGATAATTATCAATTGAAATGCAACATGCAGATAATAACATATACAAATTGAGACAATCTTCCTTACTTTCCAATTGGATTTCCAGACCATGAAAAGCCACACTCCATATCCTTTTCCTTATGTAAGAATCTGTATGCATCTATGAGTTTTCCCCTGAAACAAATGCAAAGTAGTAAAAGCAACTAGAGCAAATTAGAGAAGAAAGCATTGAAAATGTTAAAAACATAGGGTTCCATTAATTTCCAGGTAAAAGCTGTGTAAAAGGAAAATTTTCTGTTTTCAAGTAAAAATCCTAAATTTTCTGTGCCACCATTCCATGTGGCACAACTTGGTGCCGGACTAGAGATACCCTCTGTTCTTGCTAGATTAGGGGGAAAAAAAACTTTTACCATTTATTTAAAAAAAAGTGTGTTCATTAAGCTCACATAATGCCTCAGAATTTTAGATCACCATAATATGAGGCTATATGATTAAAGCATGGCACAGTGCTGTGGTTTAAATCTACTAGAATATTTTCATCAAAAGAAATCTTTAAAAAAGGAAGAAAATAGAGAAGATACAAATGCAATGGTGGCAAAAACCTTGTACTCTGAGACATTGAGGATCAAGCAAGTTCCAGGTCATGGTAGACACTAGACAACACCTTGGGCGCACGACATAGACAAATAGAGTTGAATTTCACAATTTTCATATGAGACATAAGTTGAGTGCTAATAACATCCAAAATACAGTACTCCTAAATCCACATTCATCCATCAACTTCAGACTTAAAAAATAAATAAATAAATAAATAAATAAATAAATAAATAAAATAAAATAAATAAAAATAAAAATCTCAAGAAAAACTCTATAAGCGTTGAACAAGAATTTGGTTGAAACCAAAGCGGCAGACAGCAGAAACCAGAGTGAAAACCCACATAACATGAAAATGCCCAGACAGTGTGGTCTAGGTGCACCATCTTCTAAAATCTAAATTACGAAGATTGAAGGTAATGGTAAGAATAAATAAAAATAATAATTCAGTAAAATGTCCCCACAAATTCACGTACTCAGATAATATGGAACTGAAACGCTTCCTTTCAGCTAAGGTAAACCCAGGCTGTCCACAGTCCTGCATCACCAATAAATTAAGGTCAAGGCCCTTTGAATACTTAAATTATCCTCATCTTTTATTTTATATATATATATATATATATATTTTTTTAATTTATTTACTGATTTTTATCTTAAATCCTAGAAGTATGCTATATGGCCCTTAGGTGTTTGAAAAATCTGGACTTACATGATAACACCAGACAGATCTATAAAGAATTCAAAAAATGAGGAATATGAAAGAAAGCTGGAAGGATTTCAAACACCTTCATGGATGCATAAAAAATAAATAACATCCTCAGCATGTTCGCAGAGCATCTGTTACTTCTTTTCAACTAGCAAGTTAACATGGGCCTTGAATGCATCAAGAAAATGAAATAGTAGGGAGATATGTGAAACTTTGTTCAAACAAGATATATGTGAAAAGCAATTACCTCTTTATTTGGAGGAATGTATCCATTTAGCTTTGCACTGCTGAAGAAATCTGGATGACTCACATCAATCTCTTGATGGCTACAAGAAGATAAAAAGAGCGCTTAATGAGGACACCCTGACTCACATCTGAATATCAATGCATATGTGATATTTCAACTAAACAAGCAAAATGACAGAAACCAGAGAGAGATCATGCTATCAGGAAATATTTTGTTTCATGGGAAGGACAACTATTCGTAATATTAAGATAGCCAACTCAATGTCACTCAGAAATTTTAATTAGAGTAATAATTGTGGAAGATTGGCCTTTTGATTTTTTTTTTTTTAATAAGTAAAATGGTCTCTTTTAATTTTTCCAAAAATAAGGTAAAATAGTCTTTCATCATACTCCATTTGGTTTAAAAGCTTTCTTAATGATTTACAAACTCCACAATGACTACTTAGGGTAAAGAAGGAGGTCTCTCAGAGCCAATTTCGAATGATCTAAAAAAAGTAGCAGGGGTGCTATTTTCTTGAATGCTCACTAACCTTTATTCATAGACCTTAAAGCCTTTTGGCCTGTTGATGCCCGAAGAAATATGTCAAGTCTGGTTGGACCATAGCTTTTAAGGCGCTAGTGCGGTCCATTGGAAGTAAGGCAGTCCGCCGACTCACAAGTAGTGTGAAAGGCGACCGCCTTTTACACTAAGTCGCTGAAAGGCGTGCAAGGCGACGCCTTAGTGTACAAGGTGGTCGCCTTATGTACTGGATATTTTAAAATTGTTTTTCTGAAGATTCCAAATTACATATTATTATTGGGAGGTGTATAAAATCTGATGCACATGTGATGCATTGGATAAAAAATCATATAAAAACTAAAAACCCTTACCATAAAAAAAAAATTAAAAAAAAAAAAAAAAAAACCAAACCCAATCAAAACCAAAACCGTGCCTCTCATTCTCTCTCAGAGTCTACTTTGCCTCCAAAACTCAAAACCCCAAGCCCCAACGTCCGACGAGGCGACGATCATTCCTCCGGCGACTTCTCTTCTCCTCCGATAGACTTCGGCGACATCCGGCGGCATCTCCTTCTCCTTCGACAGCCTTCGGCGGCATCTCCTTCTCCGGCAGCATCTCCTTCTCCAGGTATGTTTTAGACTTTTAGTTTGTATTTTAAATTTCTGATTTTGCATGTTTTTGTTTCTCTTTTCTTCTTTCTTCTCCCTGCTTGTTCCTTCTGCGTATGATTATTATTTTTTTTTTTCTTCCTGTGAATGTTGGCTACTGTTGGCTGGTTTGTAACTTTGTAAGTGAAGTTTTT
>NC_056558.1:10034991-10063991 GCF_013358625.1 Macadamia integrifolia | reverse complement strand
CAGATAGGCGGGATAAAGGTTCATATCAAACAACAATGGAGAACCGAGTAAGAGGAGAAGAAGAAGGAGATAAACTTCGTTCTTATTTTGCAAGGTGGGCTTATGAGAGTGGTGTTCCATTTAATGCTTTAAAGTTAAGGAGTTTTGAGGAATTGGTAGAGGCAATTGGTCAATATGGACCAGGTTTCAAGCCCCCTTCAATTCATGACTATAGGGGGCCTCTATTGAAGTCTGAAAAGGATAAAATTGATGAGTTAAAGGTGAAGTATCAAGGATATTGGAGGAAACATGGGTGCACACTCATGTCAGATGGGTGGACAGACAAGAGAGGAAGGCACCTAATTAATTTTCTTGTCAATTGTCCGGAGGAAACTTTTTTTTTGGAGTCTGTGGATGCATCTAGCCAATCACAAACAGCTGAAATGTTATTTAAGCTGCTTGATAGTAAGGTTGAAGAGATTAGTGAAGATAATGTGGTTCAAGTAGTCTCTGATAATGCTGCCAACTATGTTGCAGCGGGTCGACTACTAATGGAGAAAAGGAAGAGGTTATTTTGGAGTTCATGTGTAGCTCATTGCATAGACCTTATGATGGAGGAAGTAGGCAAATTACGCTCTTATATGTCTGTTATATCGAAGGGCAGGAAATTGACTGCATTCATCTACAGGCACACTCGTCTTCTTGAAGCCATGAGGCAAAAAACAGGAGGAGACTTAGTGAGGGCTGGAGTGACTAGATTTGCCTCTTCCTTTTTAACACTCCAGGGCTTATACAAGCACAGAGAATCTTTGAAAAAATTATTTGTTGATGATGAATGGTCCCGTTCTAAGCTTGCATCTACAGAGGCAGGGAAGAATGCTTCTGAGACTGTGTTTGCTACAACATTCTGGAATGGTGTGATGGATTGTATAAGAGCATCACAGCCTCTACTTCAACTCTTGAGGATTGTAGATGGTGATGAGTTGTCTGCTATGCCTGAAGTTTATATGGCAATACAAGTGACAAAGAAGAACATCAAAAAAATTTTTGGAGATGATGAAAGGAAATGGAAGAAAATCATAGCGATTGTTGATCACCGTTGTGAGACTATGATGAATGGATCAATATATTTAGCTGTCTTTTTCCTCAATCCAAACAAGTTCTTTAAGGCAATAGCAGATAATCCTGATAATGAGTTGGACTTAGCTCAAAAAGCAAGTGATGTCTTCAATGATGTTCTTGTAAGGTTGGTGCCTGATGAGACCTTGCAAGATAAGATCATTGTCCAGGTTGACAAGTATACCACTGTTCAAGGAAGTTTTGCAAAGGACATGGTGATTAGACAAAGGGACAAGTTGAATCCTAGTAAGTATATTTCCTTTTAAAGTTCTAATTAGTTTAGAACTTTGTATGTTGATTTTTTACTTAACTTATTTTTTTATATTATATATTTATAGTCTCTTGGTGGTCTCGACATGGAAGTACTGCTCCTGACCTTTCAAAGCTTGCATTGCGCATACTTGGTCTTTGTTGCTCATCTTCTGGTTGTGAGTGCAATTGGAGCACATTTGAATTTGTGAGTATTGACTATTGAGTTCTAAGTACACTAGTACATGTACTTCACTTAATATGGTTTTATTGAAGATAAGTAGATAACCTCATATTATTAATGTTTTTCAGATTCACACCAAGAAGAGGAATAGGTTAGAGCATCAACGGTTAAATGATCTTGTCTACATTCAATATAATCGCCGACTTCAAGCAAGGTTCCAAGAAAGAAAAGAACAATGTAGAAACTACAATCCATTGTTGCTCAATGATCTTAATTGGAGTAGTGAGTGGATGATTGGTGAATCAAAGGATGAATTAGTGCATCCTGAGAATGATATCACTTGGAGAGATGTTGATAGAGCACTTGGAGCATCTTCATCATATCAAAGCCACAATAGACCAAGGAGGGCTCCAGCATCTACCAGTGGAACCAATCTTTGCTATACCCGGCATGGTAGGAGGGTTGAGCTTGAGGATTTGTCAGATGAAGAAGTGGATGAGATGAGTGAAGAGGATATTCGTGATGATGAAAACATTGAGGATGATTATGGCATAGCTCCAAATGATGCAAGCCAGCAACAGAATGCAGATGAAGTAGAAGATTTTAATTTAATTACTGATTTGGATTGAAAGTCTTTGAGTCTTAGACTTTGACGTATTTTGAGTCTTTAAACTTTAAAGTTTTTTGAGTCCTTGAACTTTTAAGTATTTGAATTTCTTTGTTTACTAAATTCTTAGCATTTTAGTTTATTTTATGTTTTAGCTTCATTGAAGTTTAAAGTTTTTTACAATGATTAAGAATCCCCAGGTTAGTCACTTCTCATCCATTTAATTTGGCATCTCGATTTTTACTTTCGATGTATTTTAATTCTAAGTTCTTAATTACTTCTTTGACAGGAGTAGAAATATAGTGGATGACCTTAGGGCTTAGGCACTCATTATGGCATCATAGAGGTAAGTATAATAAATACTTGTATATTTTATGTCTTCTTTTCTTTATATTTATAATTTTGTTTCATAATTATGTATTTATATTATATGTTAATATGTTATGATGATTGATGATTGAATATTGATGATTCATGATTGAATATTGATGATTCATGATTGATGATTGATGATTGATATTGATGATGAACTTAGTTTATTCACTTTATTGATTTGTTTTCTTGATGAATATCTTACATTGGTATGAATATAAACATTTAATATTTATTTAGCATATGAGTAATAGGATTTAACTAGTATTTGAGTCAAATAGATTGGTTTTATAAAAAAAAGTACACAAGAACGCTTTAGTCAATAAGGCGACGCTTTATGCCCGCCTTATTGCTAAGGCGCTCCAACAGGCCCTCAAACGCCTCTGTCGCACCAGCGCCTTAAAAACTATGGGTTGGACCCTGATGATAAAATGGCCCAACACAGACCCAGGGCATATTCATTAAGAAAGGTTTCGCTGTCACATTGCTCATTTAAGCACCAAACAGGTCAGGTTACCCAGTGGATGACAAAACAAAAGACCAGATCCAAACCATTCACTAATAATCAGGTCAGGTTGGGTCAGACTCAGACCCTGATGATTAACCAATACCATCCCTACTCCCAACTTGAACACAGGCTATTCAATAAGAAAGGACAGGCTGTTGTGCCTGCACATTTAAGCACCATGCAGGCTAGGTTTCCAGCAAACAACCAGAATCAAACCATTCACTAATGGTGTTGAAACCCACAAATCCAATCCTGAAATTAGTAGATTGGGTCAGGTTTTACTACCATCTGTCTAAATGGGTCCATGGTATATAACTATATATCTTTGGCAGCAGATTCCCATTCAGCTCTTTCGGGTTTCTAGATAAGCTGGGTGTCTGGACATATTTACAACATATTCAGAGAGTGGATAGTGATGACATGTAATGACAGATGGGCACTTTAACCAGCTCAGAGAGGAAATGGCTGTTCTGGCCTTTTAATGGAAACTTTAGATAGTTTCTCCTGCAATTATAAATTCCTTGAAAGTATTGTTGAACGATTTCAAAGCCTATAAAAAACCTAACGTCGGGTCTAATTTTCTCTCCTTCAAATTACATCTGATGGAAAGAATCCTAGACATATAACCAGAAAAAGAAAAGAACTCTTTGACTTTTCAGGATATATTGATGATATAAAGTTGCTTAAGTGAGTGTCATAATTTTCTTCATTGCTATTCTGATCATCAGATCAAACTAAAATAAATAAGAAAAGGGGAATAATGTATACAAACCACCACATGGCAAGCCAAGGTAGACATGGATGGGTCCAATTTTTATAAAAAAAATGCCACACCCATCACATCATTTACAGTCCAATAAGAGTATATGATTGGGGTTAAAATATGACTAAAGTTAAATCGAAATACAAAAAGTGCCACATATTAGAGGTTGGTGGCATCTTTGTAATTTTCCACAACTTCGGACAGACCTTTAACATAGATAGCATGCTCATTTTGGATTGGAATTTGATTGAAGAGATGATGGGAAATCTCAATTGTTATATAAGGTCACAAAACAATTGTTATCATCCCCCATAAGAAAAATGAACAAAACATCATCTTGCAGAAGTATTGAGGAAAGATATCATGAAAATCAAAGCAACAAAAAGATGATTGAATCAAGTCATTAGCGGCAAAATACCTAACATTCAGGTCCCCACACCAAATCAAAGGCTTGTCTGAAGACTGCACAACAAACTCCAGAATTCTTTTGTCCCATTTTCTTCTCCTTTGGAATGAGGTTTCTTCCTCTTTCCAACCATTGTTTGGTGCATATGTATTCAATAAACGGAATGATTCGAATTCAGCCAATATTACCCGGCCATCTGGCTCATGCTTAGCTACCAAAGTGCAGAAGATATAAGAATGAGAGCATGCAAACGTAATGAAGCATTCAAGTCAAATGGTGTATGCAAATTTTCTCCGCAATCCAAGGCTTGGGCAGAATTTCTTCTGGATATTATTGAAAAAGAAAAAACTTAGCATACCCTCACTATTGAATGCCAGCCAAGACATGTATTACCAAATCAATTATCAACCCGCAAAGATCCAAAAAACACTCTAATTATCACAACTGGAGAAAAAAATAGTAACATCTGCACACTGAGGATGGGACACTTTCACCTTCTTCCCAAAAAAAGCTCCTAAGTCAAGGCAGTGAGCTATTCTATTCCCAACATTATATTGTGGTCACCCACTAAGGTAAAGAAAAGTGCACAGATGGGATGTCCTTGGTGAATGCAGAAGAACAAACTGATTGAGGCATTGAGAAGAGACTGAAACAGAAACTATATTTCTCATGGAGAGCAGATATGCGATACCCAGTCTAGGAACTTAGTTAACAGAGAATCATATTAGAAACAACAGCAGGTTAATTTCCTATCATCACACAAATAACAGGTAAATTTTATACAAACTTTTGGATCCATTGAGAAGCCAATGAAACAGAAACTGTGATTCCCATGCAGCATAAGAATATTTTATGGGCAGAAGATCACTGCCAGGCTGCATGGTCCCTGCACAAGCAAGGGGCCAATGAGACTGTGCACAGGAGCATCAAAAGGGTGGAATTTTTTTCATGTTAAGGGGGGTGGGGCAGTGATTTCATGTGTTCCTGTGTCTGGGAGCAGGCTGCGCAGCCAGGCAGGGGTATTTTTCCCATATTTTACATACGCTCCCAGATTGGAATCTTGAGGACAAAGATTCATATTAGAAACAATCAACAAGAGAACTTCCTGGCATCAAACTATATGACTATTCTATGCTGTTATCATTTTCAAATGTTTTTTTAAGGGGTTTTTTTTTTTTTTTTTTTGGGGCCAGGGGGAGTGGGGGGGGGCAAGAGGTGGTTAACATATCGTATACATCATTTCTTACCACCTGGGTTTACCTTGTAATTCCTGCCGACTCCAAGCATTAGAATCAATTATGTGCCTTCAAATTTCAGACGAAATCTTTTACAATTTATGTTCAGACAATTTTTTTTGTGTTTGTTTCTTCATTATTGTCCAAATTCAAAGACTAATTAGATATACAAGTTCTAACATCTTGAGTTGTGTTCATTTAATTTACTTTTGCTTCCCAGATCTAACGTACCTACCTTACCGAAACTTCTCTGAAATGTCAAGTGTGAATAGGTGATGTCGAAACAGGCCATCAGGGGATTCGGTTGTTTTGGTCCAATAGTCTTTGCAACTTATATTTGGGATTATTTTCACTTGACAAGCCATGGGAAGACAAGTGTATATTTGTATAGGATTAAAATGGCAATTCTGATTTTCTTCAAAGGGTTATTTAAATTTTTTTTGCTAATTTACTATTTTCAGTAAGCTGTGATTTTTAGTAAATCAAATTTTATTATTTTTGGAAGGTTCAAGTTTTTTGAGGTATATGATGAGTTATTTTCTTCCCTCCCCTCCCCCTTTATACTAAGTTATTGAATCTTAGTAGGTCTACTTTAGTAAACATAGGTCTCATGATATCCTCCATACCTCCATATATGTTTTTATGACAATAGAATGAACTGAGTTTTAGTGGAGGGATCTCTAAAGGTTAAACCATAGGTAGGTAAACCCCCCCCCCTTTTCTCTTCTTTTATTTTCTCCTCTTTCTTCTTCTTCTTCTTCTCTCTCTCCTCTATCTTTATCGAAATTACTGTTAAGCCCCACAATATTATATCCCTTCTCTCAACACCTTTTTCTTCTGTTCAGGCCAATGTTTTAAGACCCAGCAAATCCAGCTAGTTAAACTAGTTGACCTATCACCTGGTCCTTAAAACAGGTGGATCAACTCTCATAACCATTTTTTGCATAAATCATTTGCAAGTTAGTGATTCAACTGATTTTACTGGTCAAACCACAAATCCGAACGTTTAAACTGTTATTGACCACCATCAATTGGGTGTTTTGTTTGTGTTAAAAACTTTATCAAAATGCTTCAGTAAAGGTTCCCCCAAGCTCCAGAGTGTTTGAACACTAAACATTACATTTTACATTTCAACTTCACTCATGCTACTATGTAACTTTATTTGGTATATACGTGAGTTTAGTGCCCCTAAACATCTCTGGGCCAAACCAGTGACCAGACACCTGGCACACAAAGTAGGTTCATGGATGGCTGGGGTTCAGAACATTGGTTCAGGTTGTCCAGACATAGAAATCCGAAACCCTTGGGTATTCTACATCACTAGGCACCATCAGCACAACGGTTCGAACTTTAAGTGTCAAATCTCACATGAGGTTCGCATCCCTGTTTCCCACAGGTTACTGTGCAGCTGGTGACCATCCAAGTCCGAACCACCCAACAGGCAAAGCACTGACCCGCGGGGGGGGGGGCAGGGGGTTTATTCAAAACTCATAAAGTTGTCTCACACATATATAGGATAACCATGTGTTGTATGTGCACAAAGACAAGGACCATACTAAAATGTTTACAATTATATCCAAAGTGGCAGGATAAAAGCAACTATGGTTCTATACTTCTATGTATGATTGCAGACTTAAGAGCTCTACTTCATTGTATATCCATATGAAAATATTCACAAGTTACCTGATCGGTCAAGAGAGAAATGGACCTTTTTTGGTTGGCAGCACTTCTTTACAAACAAAGCAGTTCCCGCATACTTTGAATCTGCAAGAGACCACCAAACACGATAATTTCCAAATGGCGGAGTTGAAAGTGCACGAATCAATATCTGCATATTGAGAAAATGAATAGATACCATTAGTAGATTTTGGGACTCTTACCACTCTGAGAGTGCACAATGATCAAACATGGGCATGGGAATCATCAGTCAAATTAATATGCCAGGACAAGAATCACGTAATGATAAAAAACAAATAAAGATGTAATCAAAGTTCCATTGTACCATGGATACCTGTTTTTCCTCACGTGAAGCACTTGTATCATCTTTCAACTCTCCAGGATTTTTAGGGGCACCCTTGGAGCCAGAAGCAGGCATCCTTACTTCCTAATATCAACCATTTAACAGCTGTTAAAGAAAATTATGACCAACAAGTTTTCAAATAAGTTAATTTGGCATCAAGTACTCTCCATCCGAAAAGTAAAGCAGTAGCTTACAGGTTTAATGTTCCAAACATAATAAAGCATTTAAGATTATGACACCAACAAAAAATAAAGGACAAAAACTAGTCTGTAAACAATTATCTAATCCAATAATCCTTACTGCCAACCCCATCCCCCCCCCCCCACACACACACGCGCGTGTGCAAAATTGGGGGCGGGGGGAGCTTATTTCCCAAACTAAACAACTTAAAACATCACTAAATAATAGTTAATCCATGAACTGTACCTAATAACCACAACATAAAGACTAACTTAACAAAAACAACTAGCTAGAGGAATTACAAAACTGAGCCCAGCCCATCAACCAAAACAGTGCAGTGCCTAAGGGAAATCAAATCTGAGAAACCTCTGTATTATAGAACAAACCCAGTCTTAGCAATCAAATGACCTGAATCCACTTCAACACAAGTGGTAAATCCAGTCCACCTAACACAAGCAACAACCAAACCCACCAACAATAACAATGCAGCTAAATCACTTGTGTTGGTTTAACAAAAGAGATTAAACCTCAGAAGTCGAAGCAACCAAAACCTAAACGAAGGACATCATTAAACCTCATCCCAAAACAATGCAGCCATGGATTAATTTTGCAGCATGCAATAGAAACAGAAAGCCAAAACAAAACAAAGGACGAAATAAACCCATCTAATAGCCTTACAACAGCAGAAGCCGTTAAAAATTCAGTATCCGAAACAGCCCAACCCACTAAATAAATCATAACACCCTCAGACCACTCCCTGTAGACAAAATGTGGGTAAAAGCTACTCCGACACAATCAATTACAGAAAAAAAGAAGAAAACCCAATTCTACTGACTTGCAATAACATAACAAAATGGTAGATTGAAAACCATTAGAAGTCCACTTAAAATGGGTTGTGGGAGGAGAAAACGGGGAACAGAAATCACAAACGCGAACTAACCCAGAAATGGCAGCAATGTCTCTGCTAATTTCCATCGAAAGTTGAATCAAAACCAACGAGAGGGAAGAGATGGTAGGTGACGTTACCTGTACAGCAATGACGTCGGGATCAAAGCTTTGGACGAATTTAGTGAACTCGGGCCAGTTATTTTTAACACGAAGAAGCAAACTATTTGCATTCCAGGTCAAGAACTTCACTGGTTCTTTCTTATCCTCCGCTTTGTCGCTACTCTTCCCATCTTGTTGATCTTCTGCTGTTCCTGGAGAAGAAGAAAGGGAAGGTTTCTTGCATGATCCTTCCTTCTGTATTGGCTGAAAAAATCGCTTCATCGTCGGAAATCAACTCAGCCCGTCGTGGGCGAAAGAATCTGTGCTCTTCGTACTATTCCAAAAAATTTCCCAGTTGAGTTCGGAGCTCGGCTTCGGAATTGGGATTTGCCTGGTGTGGTGCTTTTAAATTGGGAAACGTTTTTCCGGTGCGGTGATTTGTTGTTCAAAGTCATAAATACCCTTCCCTTGGTCGATTCAGAGGGTCTGATCATGTGGTTGAAGAGGCTGGTATGGGGCGCACTCAATGGATGGCGTGAGATTGTTGTAGGAGATCATGATTCACAAAAGGATCCGATATTGTGATTGAATAGAATACTTATTCATCATTCATCCGAAGGAATATAAACACCGTGGAGGAAAATAATCTGATATTGGATTTAATCATTGGGGAAAATAATGCTCCCTGATCGCACGGTTAGCATAGTGTGATGGTCAATGATGGGATGCACATGGGCATCAATTGGGGTAGAGTTTTTGTATTTTATATTGGTGGGGCCATCATTTCACCTGAAAAATGGTGGGCAAAGGAACCTTGCATGTGTAGCACTTGCATTGGCGCAGAGCATCATTAGCGTAGATGGGGGCATCTTAGTCCCTTTCTGGGCGCTCTAGTCTGAATGTTTCTTACATCAGATTAGGAGGGTTCTTTTTTCCTAAATTGTTTTATGATTTTTCCCGGCGCTATTATCTCTTAGTATCTTCAATTATGAAATGAACCTTACTCAATATCGTGTGATGTTTTTCCACCAATTCTTATATTATTCTATGGCTTATACAAATGATTTTAAAATCTATTGATGGGGTGGATTAGGGCTTTCTTAGGTAAATTATCTATCAAATATCCGAATTGTTTAGTTTATCTTAATCCTATGATCCACCATGTGTAAGACTTCACATTGTTATAAAAAAATAAAAATAAAAATAAAATAAAAATAAAATAAAAATAAAAATAAAATATAATAATAATAATAATAATAATAATAATAATAATAATAATAATAATAATAATAATAATAAATCACTTTTGTTTTGTTTTTTGAGCATTTTTTAAGAGCTTAACACAAATCAGAGCTATTAATTTACTATGGAATTTTAACCAATTTTATATTATATCATGGACAGAATAAAACTAGGCATTAACTCAATAGTCGGGTGACAAAAATATTGTGAAAAAAAGGTTCCAAGCAAAGATCGATGTGAAAATAACAATATTTTTTGTTCCCTATAAAATTGATATGTTGAAACTTTTCTCTCTTTTTTTATTAAGATATTGGGAGTATCAAAGCCTAGGTTCATTTGTTATCCTCCATAATTATCGTTTTGCATGTAGAATCAAATATGTCGAAACTATGTGAAGGGGAATTTTAAGATACTGAGCGTTATAAAGGTATAGTTTCACATCGGTTTAATTCGATCATTAGTGCCTCATATATTTGAGGAGCTATCTCCACCTAATGCCTTCAGATTTTGGGTTGGACCCTCCAACAATTTTCTCTATATGCTCTCTCCAATATATTTGTGTTATATGCTGCAATAAAAAATCCCATCCCTCTCCTTGAGGTGGTTTAAAATTTCAAAATTTAAATGATCTCTCAACGCACGTGTTCCAGATGGCCAAAACACTGAGATTACAATGAAAGCATACAACCTTGTTCCAAGTATAACGGGTGAGCTTCTATACTTCATTTTATAAGCAAGCTTTTTTCGGTTCAAGCACAAGTGTGAGGAACAGAAAACTTTGTCCAATAATTAAAATTAGAATCATGACAGCTATGAATAGACAATCAAGGCCTCATTTGCTTGTATAAGAAATTCTATTATTTCCCAATGAAGAAACAAAGTGATCAAAATAAATGTCCAAAGCTTTTTGATGAAATTGATCTGGCAATTGTAGTAATTAAGATTATGTTTGATATGTATTATCAGAATAGATTCTGGATCGAGAACACAAATAGAGCTATAAAATATAAAAAAAGAACTAATTAATTCTATAATTTCTAAAAACTAAACCATATTTCAGCATTCAATGTCTTCACAGACCCACCCCAAGTTAAACCATTTTAAATCACCATAAATAAATTATAACATAAACCAATTAAAAATAAGTTTTTACTGATACACCTAAACCCAGACTCTCTAGACTGTAACGGGGAAACTAAAGAAGATAGAACCCAGTGAATGATAAGAGAAGGAGTGCAGAAAGCCCAGAAGTGATGGCATGGACAGAAGCTCCTTCAGAGGATTGGGAAGACTCATCGTCGTCGTCGGGTGACATAACCCTGATGATCACCTTCTGTCCTCTCTTACAGTGTCCTGAGACACCACTGATGAAATAATAGAACCCAGAACGATCAAACTGGTACACTGTGTTGCCATCGTTGGAGAAGAACATGGGATGTGTGGAATCACACTTCTTGTACTCTGTGCCACTCACCACCATTACTGAATCTTTCTCATACTTGAAACCTGCAGAACCATCAAATTAATACCCAGAAAGAGAAAAAGAAAAGAAAAGTGACAGCCATAAGGTCTGATAAATAATACCCACTTCAACAATACCATGTAAGAGGCAATCTCACTGCTTTATTATTAGAGAAATCAAAAATCGACATTTTCCATACAGTAACAAAATCTCTCTCTCTCTCTCTCTCTCTCTCTCTCTCTCTCTCTCTCTTTCTAAGAAAAGTGACCCTAAGATCAGATAAATAATGCCCACTTCATCAAAACCATGTAAGAGACAATCTCACTTCATAGTTATTAAAGAACTCAAAAACCCACATTTCCTAAACAATAAACAAAAGCCATGAAGGAAATCAAAAACCAACATTTCTAAAAAAATAAACAAAATCTCTCTCTCCATGAGAAGAAAAGTGACCATAAGACTAGATAAATAATGCCCACTTAATCGAAACCATGAAGGAGACAATTTCACTGCATTTTTATGAAAAGAAATTAAAAACCCATATTTCCTAAACAATAAACACAAGATCTCTCTCTCTCTCTCTCTCTCTCTAGATATGGAAATCAAGAAACTACTTACGGACGCTGTCACCAATCTGGAACCTGTTTCTAGTGGCCCATTCGTTGTAAATATTGGTGCCATTTGCAGGAGGAACAACCCAACCTTTGGCACCTCCAACTTCAAACTCAAAGGAAGAAACAGTGAAGTTCTGAAGAGTAGATGACAAGATAACGAAGAAGATAATAGGAATTGCTTTAGCAGAACTCAACAGAAGAGAACCCATCTTGATGATCAACTTGGATGAGATCAATCGTGTATTCTTGTTATGTTGTATTATAAAGAAGCAAATTAGCAGAGAATGATCAATGAGGGAAGAGAAAAAGACTCAACGAGAGGTTCAGTGAGAAAGAGATGGACTGTTCTTAGTTTATAGTTTGTTGCTTTATACATAACTGCATTACTACCGGAGATAAGGATTTAAATGAAGTAGTGGAGGTGAGGTTAGTTCCAGAGTTGGTTACTACCATGAAAGATCGATATGGAGGTAGTGGGAGGCAACGGTCTCTTATGTGTGTGTGTGAGAGAGAGAGAGAGAGAAAGAGAGAGAAGGGCATTTGGCCGTGAGAAAAGAAAAGACTTAATGATTAAAGAAAATAGTTCCTCATTACATCATGATCACCAAGAGAATGTGAATTTCCTAATCTAGTACCATTAGCGAATTCCCATAAACACATCATAGCAGGATTAGAATCTTACATTTATACATACATGAAATCGATCCAAAATTAGAATAATTTCTCAAAAGTGGCAAAAGAAATAAATGGCCAAGTAGTGTTAGAAGGCTGTAAAATAAGTTGATGAAGTAATCTCTTGAAAGAGAATCTAGCACAACATTGTTTTTGTCAAAAGGAAGTGTGATGTATCTAATCTTCTTTTGGTACTCCGGGTCAAATGAAGACCTACAAAGGGACAGATAAGGACCGTGGCCAAATTTATTATTACACTACTATTGTTATTACTAGATAGGGTAGGGGGTAGGAGGGCCATCGAACTCATGACCTTTCCTAAATTTATGTTAGACCGCATTGGCTACGCAACAAGTTCTTCCCTGTGATGATATTTTTTTTTTTTAGGTAGAACTTCCCCATGATGATGTAACTAATATTGTTGTTGGATATATAGGAAATAGAATGCATAGGTCATGTCAAATTTTACCCTTCTGTCCGATTCCTTTCCCTCTTATGTATGCCTACAGGCGTGCACCCTCTTAATTGTCCCAAATTTTGAATTTATTATTTACCCATTTGTTAAATTTGGATTAACTAAAATTGGCAAGTGAGTAGAGGACCTTATGGTATACTTATCTATAGAATTTTAGCTATTTGATCTATTACATGAAATATCTAGGTGCCCGTTAAAAAAATTCTTTCCTTAATGTTCATGTAGGTAAACCATATCTGAAAATTAAAACATCGGCTTAAATTACATCATCAAGGCTGGCGTCAGAATTCTTAAGTTTTGCCCCTTGATGTCTTGATCTATGCAGATTCTCCCATGTATTTAGATCTATTATAAGGATGCTCATGCAATCGTCAAATAGATAGCAATTGTCCACGGGTGGGTATAGAATAAATAAGAAAACACACACACACACACACTCACACAATGAGTATGACAGGGTTCGATCCCATGACCTCCTCCCCTGGGTGCCGGCTCTACAAGCCGAAGCTACCACCACTAGGCTATCCTAATGTTCGTATAGTTTCCTTTTCACTTATGGTGAAGACAAAACCTCTTAATCCTCTAGACATGATTCAATATTGTTCTATGAGACATGTTATAACGTTACATCAATTTGGATGAAGATGTTCTTTCCTAACTATTGATGATCATAAGGGGGATCGGGCTCCTCTCTTTAGCGTTGATTGCTTAGGTCTTGCCCATAGATACCTAGGCAATCGATACATGTTCAAGCGGTGATCCAACGACTGTGCTTCTACCGATCAGATCGAACATAGGTGCCACGTGCAGAGTCGTTGGATCAATGCTTAGGAGAGGAGTCGGATCCCCATAAATAATATCATAAAAAAAAATCAATTTAATAAATGAAAAAGGGAGAGGATTTCCCACAACGTCTAAGTGCTAATGCAAGTGTATGAGAAGCTCGGGTTGCAAACCATAAATAGGGAAAAGGGTTTTCTAGTAGAGAGAGGGTGTGGGGCCATCACTTTTTGTGAGAGGAACTGCAAATGAATTCTCACACACAAAAATTGTGGAACCACCATGGATCCTAAATTAAAAAGTCGGGACAAGAGATGGCTCCCTGATCCCATGGTCCCTACACCAACATAGAGCCAATAAGAATGCACATAAGAGCATCAATATGGATAGAAACTTTTTTTCATGATGGGTAACCACACTCTCCTGTGTTTGAGCGTGGCAACCACACGACTAGGTAATGTTCTTTTTATCAAAAATTTGGATCCCAAAGACAAATGCAAGCGTTAAGGCTACAACAGTATCAACTTGCCTTGGCCTTTTAAAACCTCAATCCAACTCTGCGTTCCGTTGACTAGACCCAGGCGCAGCTCAACTCTGATTCAAGGCTTGAAAAATCTTTGATCCACCCTTAAGACCTGGTCGAACTGACCCTGATTGGCCCCAACAACGAGGAAGAAAAAAGGGACATGTAAGGGGCTGGGCTTGGTCAAGAAGAAGAAAAGTGATAAAAGCGAGCACAAATGGTGGTAGGTCGGGTGTGGGTTGGGGTTATGACTTTCGAGCCGGATTTCAAAACCTGCTAGAGAGAGAGAGAGAGAGAGAGAGAGAAGATGTGTAGGGTAGGTACTTGTCAATTACCAAAAAGACAAAGGTGAGTGTACCGTGTACATGTGGTGTTGGGCTATACAGTATACCCCAACTCGTTTTTTTGATTAGCAGTATACCCCAACTCAAAAGGGCCAAAAAAGCACTTGACGCAGAAGCTCTGTTGTTGAAAAATGAGTAAGAAGGGAAGACTTGAAGTTGAACTGAAGCACAGATCCTGTCAAACTGTAAACTGTGGTGGGCTTTGAGAGTAGGAATCATTTCACATGATCACCTTGAAAATACCCGAATTCTTCTATCCCAAGTGATGGCCGACTGTGCAGTTGAAGGAGGTTGTCCCAGTGATTACATCGCCGTTGCCATATCCGTTCTCGCCTTGATCATGTTGGTTTGTTTCCACTTTCTTTCTTTACTTTCGTTGTTCTGAGTGTTAAACGACCCATTAATGGGTCTCTTATCGCCTGGATATTAAACAAAAGTAGTTCTGTATGACAATCATGTTTGGTTTCTTATGAGATCAATGTCTGATGGGTTTATCTCGAAGTGAGTTTTCTTTCTTAATACTGATCGTCGGTGAGTTAACGTAAACGATTGAGTCCATCAACTGCCCAACTTTAGTGAGCAGAGAAGGTATTTAAAGGCATTTCCTGGAATTAAGCTTACCCACCACATGTATTGTAAGAAATGCAAGTAGATGCTTCTAGCTAGGTCACTGCAAGTGACACAATCACTACTAGTTAATAAAAGGTGGTCTGCTGCTTTTTTCGAAGTGTTTATTTATTTATTTTTAATTTTTTATTGATTGATTTCTATTTAAGTGGGCTTTTAATTGTGGTGGTTAGTGTTCCAAGGGATCAAATGGAATTTCAGTCGCATATTTCTTGAATGAGTTTTTCTGTTTGATTCTATGGTAGTAATTATTAGTTGGCTAGAGCATGTGATTGTGTATACAGGGATTTCTCCCTGCTATATATTTTTTTTTATTATCTATAATCAGTATCCCTTCCTCTAGTATACAGTTAATTCATAAATTGTTTGCCGTTGGGAATTTGATAATAGAACCCAAATCGTCTATTTATTGGTTATGGACTGGCCTCTGTAAATTAGAGATGGCATGCCGGTTTTCCTCAAGGCATTGTATGATGCAAGATCAATTTTGAGTTGTCAATGAATTTTGTCATAGATATTCTTGTGTTTTCTCATTTTTAACTTTCTTGGTAAACGGGAGTTTTGTTGTCCTTGTTGATTAGGGTAGATGTTTTAGTATTTTAGAACAAACAGGATAAGATTCTGTGAATAGAAAACATTATCAGAAAGTACAGTGTCATAAAATTGTCATGGAATGTCAGGTTAGAGCCAGGAGGGTGCTTTAGAGGATGATTATCGGAGACACGATGTAATAGGGACTGTTAAGTAACAATGCCAAACAGTGGTGGTGGTCAAAATAA
Source organism: Macadamia integrifolia (assembly GCF_013358625.1). NCBI lineage: Eukaryota > Viridiplantae > Streptophyta > Magnoliopsida > Proteales > Proteaceae > Macadamia > Macadamia integrifolia. Next base: position 10,047,864 of record NC_056558.1, on the reverse strand, counting down.
ATTATCCTCGGTCAAGGGAAGTCATTGTGGGATTTTTAAACATTCAAGAAAAGTAGAAATTAACTTTGATGGAAGGCACTTTAATATTTTGTGGATTTTTGGATATTGTGAAAAACATTTTCTTTTTCCAACAACAACAACTCAGCCTTATCCCAACTAAATAGGGTCAGCTACATGGATCCTATTTCTCCAATCAGTTCTATTCAAAGCCATACAAGATTTGAATCCTAAGCTGTACATGTCATTCCTTAGTCCTCACCACTTCTTCTATGGTGATTTTAGGCCTACCTCTAGTCCTTTTAGCTCCTTCAATTTGCAATAAATCACTTATCTGTTTGAGAGCATTCAAAGCCTATTGCACATGTCCATGCCACCTCAAACAAGTTTTTTACAACTTATCATGAATAGGGGCAAAGCCCAAGTTTGTTCGAAGTTGTTTATTATTTATTTTATCTTTTCTAATTTTACCACTCGTCCATTGCAACATCCTCATTTCCACCACATTAAGTTTGTTTAGGCCTTTGAATGCTCTAGTGCGGAGGGGTTATTTGAATCGGATTGAAGGAGCTAAAAGAACTAGGGGTAGGCTTAAAATGACTCAAAGAGGAGTGGTGAAGGAAGACATGCATAGGTTAGGGCTAGTAACAAGTATGGCTTTGAATAGAGCTGATTGGAGAAAAAATGATACATGTAGTAGACCCCATTTAGTTGGGATAAGGCTGAGTTGAGTTGTGAAATGACATTCTTTGTTGTTTCTTCCAATTTGTGGAGATGCTCTTTCACTCTTTCTCTCTCATTTTTCTCTTTTTATCTGATACGGAATATTGTTCAAAATAGAAATTCTCTTCTGCCCCTTGACATTTTTTTTCTTCTCTTCCAGGCTTCTTATTCGTTCAATTTTACCCTTTACGGTTCACAAGGTTCCTCGTACAAAAGGCAGTAGCTTCTGGCTCCAGATAATTCAAATAGTTGCCAGCTTCAATCTGATATTCTCAATAGTGGTGAGATCAGCACCATTCTGCATTCAGTTGTCTCTTTTACTATTGTTTGAGGACCTCATCCCATTGTTTACAAGTGAAAAGTTCCATGTTTTATGCAGATTTCTGTCAAGTTCCTTAGGTTCAAAAAAAGGAATTGGTGGCAGTCTTGTTATATTTGGGCAGGTGGTTCTTTTGTTATCAGTAGGACCTTTCATGCTACTCCTTTTCCATAGGGCATGTGGTTAAATTCCCCCTAATTTTTTTTTTTTACGTCTAGAATTTTCTAATTTAGGTTGCATTTCCAGTTTGGTTTGAAGGTCCATTGGGATTTGGTCTGCTGTTGAGCTGTCGCATAGTACAAGCTTACCAACTGTACCACCTTTTTGTCAAGTAAGTTCTTAATTCTTATAGTCAAGACAATAGAATGATGATGGACCTGAAATCATTACTGAATCCTGCTTGCATATCCTACATGTAATCATGTATCCTCACACCTACTTGATGAGCCAAGTAGAAAATTTTGGTTAACAAAGAGGATATCTTTATCATTACTGATTTTTCCCAATCATTAGAGGTTGCCACCCTGAATTCTATTATTCCATTGCTATCTATCCCGAGACATATTTTGTTAAATCGTGTAATGTCAAATTCTGTTTCATAGCCACAATGCACATGTTCCTTTTGTCTTGAAATAAGCAAGAACCCCTAGAGAAAAATAAATACTATGTGTGAACAAAATTTACATAATGCTAAAACATTATGGCTTAGTTTGGTTGTCAAGAAATGGATAGGAAAGAGTAGAAAAAATTCAAAAATTTTGAATTCGAGGAAAGAGGTAGACACATAACCCAATCATTGTATCATTTTCATTGAATCATTTATGAGCTTACTAGCATAAGTGGACAGGATGGTAGGTAGATGTGCTACAATCTTGCATAATTTCTATTTTGCAACATTCTACCTAGTTTCTAATTTGAAGGAAGACTTAAGTTTTAAGGGATCCTCTGACCATACTAGAGGATTCATACTTTGTTGGTTTATATGAAGTTATAAATAAAGTAGAAGGGTTAATCTTTTTACCCATCCGTGGGTTGCCCAGATGGTTAGGGCAAATTGGGGATTGTGTGGATAGGCGCACGATCCCAGGTTCGATTTCCCATATGTGCATTTGCGATTTAAGTGGAGACTGTGGCGGTGGGTTGCTGCGCTAGTCTCCCCGAGGATTAGTCGAGGTGCGTGTAAGCTGGCCGGGACACCTTGGTTAACAAACAAAAAAAGGGTAGAAGGGGTTTAAAACCTGGAATGGTTGGGGGAAAAAAAAGTGAGTTCTGGCTTCAGCCTTGGTGCAGTGGTGATGTTGTCTTTTTGGAGTATGGTGATGCAGTTAAAGTCATCACTTCTCCCAGATTAGCCATTTTTCATGAATCTGAATCATCAAACTACCCAGTTCCCACATGCAACAGCTGAGTAAATACCTTCAGGCAACGCTTTCATTTAGCATTGAGCTGGGCAATTAGACTGTCTGTACAGCCTACTTCCAGGACTCAATGGTTCTGCAAATTTTGCATAGAATCATGACAACAGGTGTTGGAATCACATTTTCCTTGTCCTTTTGCTGCTTCCCTATCCCCTCTAGCTGTGCAATTATTTGTCATACCTGTCAAGATCATTGAATCCGTCTTTCCCTACTCTTATCATCTATTGTGTATTTGAACTACTTTTCTAATCTCTTGTTCTGTCATTTATTTTCATGACATTCATCTGTCTCAACATCCTCAACTTGGCTTTGGAATGGCTGCAGATCTCTACTTGGTCGGTTTTTCCCTCTCAGTGGCTTACCCATTGGGTGGGGACCAGTATTAATTTTCTAGATTCATGAAGCACTGAGCCAAATTTTTAAATGGGGACTATTGTTTTTTGAGGATGATGGAAGCAAGACCCTTTTTTAATATATATTTCACACGTGCATTTCTGTATGATCACTTGATTTTATTTGCTTAAGTCTATCATCCTTTATGATCCTGGTGGAATCTGTAACACCGATCAGCATTTGTCGTGTTGCTGATATTTGCTTCACTTGCTTTCGATTGTTTATTTTAGGCGGCATTTACCTCCAATCAGCTCGTTTATCTTACTTCCAGTGATTCTCTTGCCATGGATTGCCGGTGCTGCATGTAAGAGTTGTTAAGTTGAAGTATTCCTTTAATTGTAAGGCCCTTTTGATTGAATTCAAGTTATATTCTGATTTGTATATCCTTTTTGTTTAAGTCAGACTTAAATGCCAGAACAAAATGTTCATACCTTAAGCATTTCTCTTATACACTTGCTAATTAAAATAAGTCTGTTGTGTTTCATTTATGAATATAATTCTAACTAGGGGTATGTATGTATGTAACTTTTGTGGTCTACAGAATAAATGAAGTATAAATGCTATTTCTTGTCCCTCATGATCCATTTGGGTCTCTTTTACCATCTCTAACTGTTGGTCTTTAATTATGTACTATCCATAGTATATGTAGCTTTTTTTTAGTCTCCATGTCTCCCCTCTGTAAACAAAATGTGATAAGTACAATAGAACCTTTATAAATAAACACCATTGAGACTGGCTATCCATTTAAATTGGGCAAGTTATTAATTAAAAAATTTATACGGTATTAAATTGCATAGTGTTGACCTAATAAAGATTGTGTTACTTATTCCTCTCTCTCTCTCTTGGATCTATAGATGTTAGTATTAAATTGTCTGGTCAAATCTTTAATCAAATGCCTATGGTTGAGAAATTTTCTAGTCAGGATTCCATAAAATAAATGTTAAAATTGACGTCCTTTTTTTTTTTTTTTTTTCCAGAGTTGGGTTAGGGCAATTTTTGTTGTCGAGTACGTTTTTCTTCAAACTTGTAAATTGATTTTCAGTTAAACCATAATGTTTTTAATCTCCATATCTCTGGGCACGATTGTTTGCTTTCTTAGGGTAAGAATTTTCATTTTCCTTTAGCAGTTTTAAAATCACCGTTGAGTTTATCCTACAGGGCAGCTAAGTTTCTCTTTTTGTCGGCCATATAATTCTTTGCTAAATATTATGAAGTCCAACTTGAACTGTGGATGAGTCTTAAGGAAAATGCTTACAAGAGAAACCATTAATCGACTGGGGGTCTTGGTTTGAAACACTTTACGTTGTTTCTTTGGATAATTTGATGATGGGTCTTGATATTTTTATGTAAAGCAGTATTCAATTATGAATTCATTGGGACTGATTAACATTTTTGGATTATTAATTCAACATCTCAGCCCCAGTGTGAAGACTGGAAGTTTTTTATTTGTTAAACAGAATTAGTAGTTTATGTAAGTGCCAACCCTAGTAAACCTCCACTGCGGTAAAGCTTTGCAAGCTTGGTAAAAGGCGATTTCATATGGTCCTTAGAATAGATTTTTTCACCCTTCTATATTCTAACATTCCAAAATGTTTCCAGGATGCTTCTACTAAAATTCAAATTACTATATTAACTAGAGGACTGCAGATGCATTCTGTATTTTTTTCTTGCCCTAGTCTGTTTTATGGACAAGGTGCCATTTCACCAATCTATTAGTAGGATCTTTTAATAGCTATTCAATTTCTTGCTTTGTCTCGTCCTTCCATATTGCAGTCGTTTTTTGTAGAATTGCTTGTGTCTATCTGAAGTTTTTCTCCTATGTAGTTATTCATACAAGAAAGCCTCTAAATACTCGATGCCACATGAGGAGTCAGTGGACCATCCCAGTGGTATGCCTACACATATTGTATGTCACAACTTTGGTGGGAATTACGCGTGCTCTTCAGCATATTGAGTTCAGGTTCCATGAATTCAAAGATCTCCTGAAGGGAATAATTGTCTCCGCAGCCTCCATTGGTATGTTCTTACATCTTTGCTCTTAGGCTTTGCACTTCATCTGACTCTTTCTGGACCCATACCTATGTCCTTGAGTGATCTTCCAAAAAGATTTAGGATCCATGTAAAGTATTCTGAAAAGAGAAGGGGGGGGGGAGTGTTTGTGGAAGAGACAGTTTCTCCGTCTTCCAACCAAAGGCTATCCTCTATCTTGGCTTGTTACTGCGAAGTGCAAGACAAGAAGCTTGACACAGGCAGAACCTTTTTGAAGGGAATGCATGCTAAAGTCTGCGTGTGTTCTGCATTTTTTGTGGGAGTAGGTGTGCTCCAAGAAGAAGATTTCATGGTTTGACCTTCTGGATTGATGGGTGTAAGCACCTGTAGCTACCTAGGGAAACTGGAGTCTATCATCTATGACGATCTACGACAATATATACTTTGTTCAGTATGCCTTTACATATTCAAGCCAATATCCTTGTGAAGCTATTTAGGTCTCTTTGCTCTTTTGAGTCTTCCAACTGGAGGATATACAGGGTACTTTATTTTCAATTACTTGATGTATTTGTACAAAAGAAAGCAATCATCCACATTCTCTGAAGTTTGGCAAGCCCCATTAAGTAATGTCTTGTCAAGAGGGTGTTATAATTGTCTATTTGTGCCTCTAAAGCATTGGTCAATTGCTTTCTTGATTAATATAATCCCATTTTAAATGCGATTCTTTTTCTTGCTTCCAGGGGTATGGGTCATTGCTTACATTTTGAATGAAGTCCATGAAGATATTACGTGGCTTCAAGTTGCCTCCAGATTTCTGCTACTAGTGACAGTATGCCAATTTCACTGATTTATCCCCTCTTATAATTTCTGGGCATGTAGAAGGATCCTATTAATTTCTTGAAATGAAATTTATCCCTTTTTTTTTTTTTTTTTTTTCATCTTTTATGTGAAGGATCTTTTCTGAGTTCTTTGCTTCTACTTGCTAACACATCTGTTGATCTTGCTATTTTTCCACAGGCAAGTGTACTTGTACTTGCTTTCTTCTCAATGTCAATCTCTCAACCTTTGCTCTCACAAATGAGCTTGAGGAGAAGGGAACCACAGGAGTTTGAGACAATGGGTCGGGCTTTAGGTATACCAGATAGTGGTTTACTCATACAGAGGGGACACACTCCAGAAATAGATCTTAATGAACCACTGGAGAAGCTTCTTCTGAACAGACAGTTTCGTCAATCATTCATGGACTTTGCTGACAGGTCTTTCTCTTCCCAACCCCCCCCCCCCATTAATTTGATTCAAGACCTGATCCTTTATGTTCAATGCCATAAGAGAATGGAATATTTTACATTTGGTTTTATTTTCTTAAACTTGCAGTTGTTTGGCTGGGGAAAGTGTACATTTCTATGATGAAGTGCATGAGCTTGGCAAAATACCTGTTGTTGATTCCGTAAGAAGGGTCTACATGGCACGACACATTATTGAGAAATACATACATGCTGGTATGTTCTCTTTTCAATGGCAATTTGATTTTAGGTATTGTTCCACCACATTTTATACAAGAAAAGCCTGCCTGTCTGACACAAATGAACACTTTTGTATGGAAATATCAACTTGCTGACATCCATTTGATCCATTTACCAATTCATCTCTTAGGTGAGCCATACCCTCAAATCAGGCAACAGTTTGTTGTCGGGATCTTCTCATATGTGATTTTTTGGCGGGTTAATGATCATATGCTTGTCATTGTTAGAGATAGCTCCTCCTACACCCCCCCCCCCCCGGGGTGGAAAAGTGAAACTTTTATTGAAAACTGGAAGGATGTTAGATATCAAGTAGCCTGGCTCCAGCAAAATGGGTAAGGGGTGCCCCAACCAGACCCTAGAAATAGCAAAGGAGCTACTGCTAGGGCAAGGCATGAGCTTCTGAGATTAGATTCCAAGGGACATAAGAAACTGAGGTTGAGTCAAATGACATTATAGATGGTTTATATATGCCTTCATTTTTATTGTGATATGTTCTCTAGATTCCTAATGAATGATAGCAAAAGTTTCTGTCCCGAATTGTAATTGCTGTTTTGAAGCCATAGACACCAATTACATTGGCTGTTCAGTAAGAATGGCAAGATAATTTTCTTGAAGGGGAAGGTTAAAGCTTTGGCTAAGCTATATTTATTCATCCATATCAACTCAGTCTTGTTGGCTGCCAAATCAAATCATATCTACATATTTGATTTTGTTCCCCTCTATGCCTGCTTTTCTCTAGTTTCCTTTTGAAGCCTTGTAACTTCATGGAGCCTACTCTAATTCGTGATCCTGTGCAATCATGCAAGAAAATTCAGGTGCAGCAATGGAAGTGAATATCTCTCATCGAACCAGGCAAGAGATTCTGGGTACTTCTGATCTGGTGCACCTGGATCTCTTTAACGGTGCAATAAATGAGCTGGTGCAGCTGATGAAAATGGTATGATTCTAACTTGGATGCAATTACCAATAAACTTGATGCATGATGTAATACTTATTTTCCTAGGAATTTTTTTGTAACAATTTCCGCAAGTTTGTCTCTAAGCTTTTCTTGTGTTTTTGAAGAACTTAGTGAAAGACTATTGGTCATCCATGTTCTTCATGAAGTTCAAAGAAGAATCTCAAAAAAAATCAGAGGACCATGAACTCATGGAGCAACTATGGGACAGCTCTCCTAGGGTTAGCTCTGTTCATGCTGCTGATGATCCCTTTCGCCAAGAACATCCCTCGAGAGGCTCTGGTTGCTAGTGTGATATTCTTGACCGAGACACATCTGAAACCAGAGGTGCTTCACTTTAATGGAGGTCTGCTGGATCACATATGTATGTGGTCTTATTGTTGAGGCTAATTCTTGGTGTCCACCCCCCCCCCCCAACACACACACACACACACACACACACAAACAACCAAAACCCTCTGTTTGCCTGGTGAGCAATGTGATGACAGGAGGAGAAGAGGGGTGGGGAGGGAGGAGGATGAAAAGCTAATTTTGGCCTGCAGGCATAGGAAAAGAATGAATAGGTTATACCTTGAATACCTCATATATAATCTGAAACTCTCATTGTTTCCTTGGTCCTAGCTGAGTTGTAATGTGAACCAGCAGGGACTTGTTGATCATCATGGTAATTATACTGTAGGATTGTCATCCATCCATATTTTAAAATGTGCTTGAGAGTCAACATGTGCCAAATCAAAGCGCTTTCTTCCTAATTTAGTAAATATGTAATATGTATGTGATATATGTGCTTGAAAAACTTCTGTGCACATTACCTAATATTATTTTGTCATTATTTTTAGATCATAATTTGGATTCAATAGGTAAAATAAAAAGGAAGAAAGAACGCTATTTGACCGTGTGTATCAGCGCCTACAAAAATAGTGGGTGTAAAAAGACCATGTTGGCCTACATTGAAGATGTTGATGTGTGCCTACATTGAAGATGTTGATGTGTGCCCTCCGTTGGCTTGAAGCCTTGAACACGTGTTGATCGCCCAGATAGCTATGGGCTGACCTGAGTGTTCACCGCCAAGAAGAGGAGTTAAATCCATAAAATGCAGGTTGTATGTTCTAAATGCACCACTAGAGCTGTTAGAATGACACTCCCTTTAACTAATTTCACTTTCACCCCTCCTATCCTTTTATTTGCAATCAAAGTCATGATTAACCCCAGACTAGGTGATCATAGGAAAGAGTAATGTAGCATATAGGTGGACCCTGAGAATCTATGTACTGATTCCATCTCTCTTGTTTGGTTATAATATTAGACAATAATTTTACCCCATCATCTTTTTATAATTATTCTAAGCTGATGAGGGAGTGCACACCCCTGATGAAAACTTGTGGATGTCTCAGATGAACCTATTGAAAGGGTTCTCAAACATGATTTCTTGGGAATCTATGAACTTATTCTATTCTCTATTGGTTGGTTAAAATATTTGTCAATCTTTTAGGAACAAGCTTTTTATGCTCCCAAGGTGAATGGGAATCTATTCATCATCGGGATCAAGAGCGTGGGAACGGTATTGGGGATATTTTGAGGAGCTTCAAAAGGGTTTGTGGAACCTAGGATCAGGCAATGAACCTCACCACCACCTAGTCCATACTTTTATTTTATTATCTTTTAATTTTTTAAAAGTTCTTCTTATTTGATGAGTAACTGCACGTCTAATTAAACTTTTAGATATCTTGGAGACAAATTTGCAGCATTATCGGTCATACCATGAGGCTGATTGTGGTCCAATCCTCCTAATCAAATGGTCGATAGCATGATTAACTCAATTTCATAAGTTTGCATCTTCTGTATCTTCAAATCACTAAATTACTTTAAGAGTTGAGAAGTAGATTTTCAAGGATTGCAATTACTAATCAACTAGGTAGGTCTAAAATGACTTTAAGAGAAGTGCGAGGAAAAATATGTATAACTTAGGACTTGTAACAACTATGATTTTGAATAAAATTGATTGAAGGAAATGAACAAATGTAAGGGTGTCAATTGGTTCGATTTTGGTTATTCGGTTGTGTTTCGGTTCGGTTCTAAATGATGATAAGGTGGATCATAACCGAATCGAGAACTGACTCGGTTCGGTATTTAGATACTCAAACGATTCAATTCAGTTTGGTTTGGTTTTCAGTCCAATTCGGTTCTGATATGCAATTTTAATTTGGTTTTATACGTCGGTTTTAATTTAGTTATGAAAACGGTTCCACTTTTGAACCATGACTGTGATGGACTAAAGGCCATAATGGGCTCAAGTTATGGGCCTTATGGCTATTGTTAATTCCAAAATTATCTTAGCTCTTGAATGATAAGAGCAATTCGGTTCGGTTTTGGTTCGAACTGACGGTTATGATACCCTAAATGGAAATCGAGCCGAACCAAATAGCATACTCATATTCACACCGAATTTGAATCGAATAAATTTGGTTCGGTTTGGATTTGGTTAATTTGGCTCAGTTTCGATTTTGGTATTTGGTTTCGGTTTGAAATTGACACCCTTAAACTCATGTAGCTGACCCCATTTGGTTAAGATAAAACATAATTGAACTATATTAAGCATCAGTCAACTGCAAATCGTCCCCACCCAACTTTCTTTGGATTCTGCTCCTTCCCAATTAGAAGAAACAATCTAAATAGTAATAGCAATAGAAAAATTTACTTACTTGAGTTTTGGACCACACTCCTTAAGTTATACACTTCTGCGTTAGTGACAGTGGCATTGCAATGAAGGTGTCCATTCTTGGGTTCAAATCTTCTGCCGTGAGTGGTAGTGAGGATTCAATGGTTAGGAGGGCTCATCATGCACCCTAGCAGCTGGATCTTCATTGCCACTCACTACCTCACTGTAGAGAATTTTTATGGATCCATTCTTTCTTCTTCTTCTTCTTCTTCTCCCTGGTCAGGCCCCACCCCTGCATCTCCCTTCCCCCTCCCTATGGTTACGGTCAATTCAGGTCAGTGGTTTTCAAGCTGTGGGCCCATGAGTCAAGGTTGAGACGGGCCTGGGCTCAGACTCAGGGTTAAGCTAGTTTCAAAAGACCGGCCCAATCCAACACTGTTGCAGCCCTTCAACTGCTGTGGGCCTTTATGGCATTTAAAACCGGAATTTAGGTCTCACTCAGTAGTATTTATTAGCTCAACGGTTCAACCAAACAACCACCGCCCGCACATGTCATGTGATCATGTTCTACTCAGAAGTCAGACCATTAAAACCGCAATGGATTTAACGCTCACCGGTTCCCTGCTGATCATAGCTACTCTGCCTAATCCTCATTCCCTCCCACGTTAAAACTTCCATTAAAAGGAGCATGGAACGCTACAGATGCATATAACCCATTATCATCTCTCTTCCTTTCAAATGTTCAGTGAGGATTTGTTATCACTCCCTGCTTCTTGTCAAATCTTTGCTAACCTCAACAAATTCTATCAAACTCGAACAACCCCAGTTTATATTCTTCATAAGGGCCTTCTTTTTTTTTCATTCATCTTCCCCGGAAACAACTTCACAACCCCAAATTTAATTGCAGATTCGGATTCATAAGCAGATCGCTCGGTGCGGTAGTCTTTGTAGATGGAACTCTGTTTCATGCTGCAGCATTTCAAGGCTCAACCCATTTGGGTTCGTCTCCTATCTCTTCTGGGTTTCATCTGTTTGTCGAAATTCACCTTTATTCTTCTTCGTTGGGTTTACGTTTCTTTTCTCAGACCTGGTAAGAATCTCAAGAAATATGGGTCCTGGGCGCTTGTTACGGCACCCACTGATGGTATTGGAAAGGGCTTCGCCTTCGAATTGGCGCGGAAGAAACTCAACTTGGTCCTGGTGGGTCGCAGCCCTCATAAGTTGAAGGACGTTTCGGATGCCATTAAGGCGAAGAATGGGAATACCCAGATCAAGAATGTGGTGGTTGATTTCTCTGGGGACCTATCTGAGGGGATCCGTCGGATTCAGGAAGCCATCGAAGGTCTGGATGTTGGCATTCTCATTAACAACGTCGGCGTTTCCTACCCATATGCGAGGTTCTACCATGAAGTGGATGAAGAGCTGTTAAAAAATCTGGTTCATATCAATATTGAAGGCACCACCAAGGTTACGCAGGCACTTCTTCCCGGCATGCTTGAGAGGAAGAAAGGCGCAATCGTCAATATCGGCTCGGGGGCAGCCATTATTATACCTTCTGATCCTCTTTATGCTGTTTATGCTGCTTCGAAAGCGTAAGTCTTCTTCCCCCCACCCCCTTCATTTTGTCAGTTTTCTGAAACTTCTAGTTTTGGGTCTTTTTGCCATAGTTTCATGAGGAACCATAACTAGTGGTAAGCTACGGCTCTGTTTACGCTACGGATTTTTGCATGTTTTGGGTGGGGGGTGGGGGGGGCGTTGGCCTGATGAGAAGATCTAACCGGTGATCCGGTTTTATATGTGGCTCATAAAATCATTATTTGGTTATTTATTTATTTTTATTATTATTATTATTTTGTTTTTTTAAATGCAAAACGTGAAAATGAAGACTTGTAACTCTGTTTCTAACCAGCCCCTGCTACTCTGCTTGTGGTTTGTTATTTGAGGAGATCTGCTCCCTTTGGCCTACTGAATGGAAGTTTATTTCACTTTATCTTCAGGTACATTGATCAGTTCTCAAGGTGCCTTTATGTGGAATACAAGAATAGCGGAATTGATGTGCAGTGTCAGGTATGCAATTTGTCTTTGAAATTAGTCCCCGACTAACATTTCCTATGCTTTCTTCCTTCGTGTCCTGGAGACCGGGTAACTAGTTAATCTGATTGTTCTAATCTTAAATTGAAATGGTTACTAGGCAAAGACCTTTTGGACTAAGTTAGAACTGTTTAGATTTGGCCTCATATGGTTGAGAATTTTAGGAAGATATCTCAAATTGCAGTTTGTTTGACATCATTATCAATTTGTGCTCCTAGTTATTTCTTCGCTTTATTGAATTTGACATCTTATTGTATAACAAGAAACATGGTATTTATTGGCATGTCCTTTTGGTTTGTAGTTACTTATTTACTCTGAAACTGAAGAACCTACAATATCACATAGTGTCATCTTCTTAGGCACCTAGTAATGCTTATGGATCAGAATGGGCATAGCCAGAAAATCTCATTTGTAGGGCTATCCTATCTATCTGTACAGAATTTGATAGAAGCAGGAGAGCTAGGATATGTTATTTTGGTTGTGAACCATTGAAGAAATGAGGTTCTGTATCTCATCATGTTGATGGAGGAGAGAACGTACACCAGCCAGATTGTATGTCCGAAGGCTGCTGGAGACATACAATTTGGATTTGCATTTTACTGGAATCACTGATCTATTATCCATCTTGTTTCATTAGACTTCTTTTTTTCTTTCGTTCCCTGTCATGTGTTTATTTTTTATGTGTCTGTATTTTCTCTTGTCAAGGTTTAAATCTTGGTTTTGAGCTTGGTTCCACCCTTGGCTTAAACCAGGATTTGGATTTTCCATGCAACCCCCCCTCTCCACCACCTCCCCCCACCAAAAAA
>NC_056558.1:9996463-10034971 GCF_013358625.1 Macadamia integrifolia | reverse complement strand
AAAAAAAAAAAAAAAAAAGGAAGAAGAAGAAGAAGAAAAAGAAGTCTGATTTCTCCAGAAAAAAAGAGGAAGAAAGCAGCTGATTTCTCAAGTGGAAGAAGTGGATTGCCTGTGGGCCCATATGGCTCCTTTTCATTTTTGGTTTTAGTTCAGATTCATTGCATGAGTAATACAGAAGGAAACAGTTGCAAAAATGTAGTTGTTGATTTAGATTTGTATGTCTATTTAGATTCATTTAGCTTTTCATTTATTTCCCTTGTTCTAACTTTTTCCTTTTTTCGGTACTATAAGAGAGATCATTCAAACATTGGCATATGCCACTCTAGGTGGCAAGCATATGGTATTCTTCAATAAAAGGCGAAGGAATGGAAATTTTTAGGTTTTGGATTAGGTAGAATTATTTGAGAAATGGGAAATTTTTATTTTAGAAATTTAGATTTTAGCTCTACAATGTTTTATAGTTTCAATATTATTTGGTGCGTTTAATAAGGTAGGTTGGTAAGATTACACTACATTAAGTATCTGACTGCAAATCTAGACAAGAAAAAGCGACATATTACGGAGAATGGACTGAGTTTTTAATTTGGGTGGGGCTTCTATTGTGTTATGAAAATGCTCATTAAATGTCTCATCTGACCTGTATATTTGTTGTTGTTTTACATGATCCTTGTTAAATGGACGCTGCTCTCCCCCCACCCCAGAAAAAAAAAAAAGAGCAACCATTGTTCTTCCCTAGTTGGAAATGGAGTGAATTTCTTGTGTTTGATACGTTGTGATTTGGATCACATTCTCCATTTGAGCTGTTTTGTATTTTCTTTTTGTGCTATTGGGTGGAGTTATTGTGTGTAATTGATATTGATGTACTCAATTTGTTGTCTGCGTTTAGTCTTTGTTTCCTGGAGCTGTTCCGATGAATTTTTTTTTTGGGTGCTACTTTTATCTCTTACATTTCCATGATGTTAGAACAATGGGCACTTATGTAAGCTACTCATACTTTGTTTGGTCTGGATCCATGTAGCTGACCCCATTAAGTTGGGATAAGGCTGAGTTTGTTGTTGTCCTGGCTTTGGTCTGCTGGTTCAACCGTTCAAGAATATTTTCCCTAGTTGCTCTTTCTTGTGAATCATGCACCTGGTCCTTAGTGGAAAACGTCGACTTTGAGCTTCTAGTACCATGACTACTGTCAGACCTTTAATGTCAGTTATTCCATGTTATAAACTTTTTATTTGTGAGTTTTATTATAAATTTCTCCAATTTGGACTTATCATTTTGAATCTAAACAAATAAACATAGTTTGGCTGCCACCAATGATGCAAAAGAGGATTTTTATTGGTCTAGTTCTGGATGTTTGATAACATTTGGCACATGATTAGAGTTAGTGCTCTGTGGATTTGGCACCTACACTGCTACAGGTAGGAATCCCAGATAGCCAGCCAGTCGGTGTAGAACTGTTGTCAGGTTTAGGTCTTCAAATGTTACTGATGGGAATCCTTTAACTGATCTGCGCACTGTTTTCTGTTTCTTTGATTTGTTGTCCCCAGCCAAGGACTTGGTTTATGATTGAGTTAGTTTGATCAGTCTAACCCAGCCTCCCTGCACTGAAAAATACACCTGGTTAGTTTGTAGATTTGTGTAGTAATCCAAGCTGGCTGGATCTAACCAAATGATAATGGAGGCTAACTCATTACAGCGTCAACCTTGTAAAATGTTGTGTTTTTCTCTGGCTTATGTTTGATCTAGTATGCGGTTGCTTATACAGGTACCCTTATATGTGGCGACAAAGATGGCATCAATTAGGAAATCGTCCTTCTTTGTACCATCCACAGATGGTTATGCTCGTGCTGCTGTGCGCTGGATAGGTTATGAACCACGTTGCACACCCTATTGGCCACATTCGATACTATGGGGTCTGCTCTACTTAGTTCCAGATTCTGTTTTTGATTATTGCCGACTGTCATTCAACCTTAAGATTAGGAAGAAGGGACAGCTTAAGGATGCAAGGAAGAAGGAATGATGAATGTTCTGTTCCATCTTGGTTAATTTGACCTTCTGAAGTGGAAATTGGTTCTCAAGGCTGTAATGTTTTTAACTGTTAAATGCATCTGTATGCTCTCTTAGTTGAATTTCAAGTTCCACTGAAGAGTGGGAGGGGGGTTGGGGGCAGGGAAGTAGTAAGCTTGTCAATGGTGTACTGCACAGAAAACCTTTATTCGTTGCTTTTTGAAGGAGTTGGGGTTAGACCCATCATTTGGTTGGATGCCATTAGGTAGAGATTTATGTTCCTACATTAAGTTCTCTCCCTTAATTCAATAGAAATGTTACCTGATGAATCCAGAGATCGTTTCGATTCCATTAGTAATAAGGACTTGAAATATCATATGTCACATGTTGATCAATCAAAGAGAGATTCAACAACTAAAAGAAAGATCAATTCTTTAAAATGCAGGTGTGTTGTGTCATTGATAGATCTTCATATACAAGTTTGGCCACACAAAACTAATTATGTGGCTTGCTTTATTCTCTCTCTCAGTCCCTCCCACTTTGACATAGGAATGAACGTATTCATGCTTACTTGGCAATTGTGAGCTCCTTCCTTCCTCCAGCCCTTGGTGACATTGCTTACGAACTGCGTCCTGAGTCCTGACCTTGGAACTTCCCATGTGAGCCAGGAAACTTTGAGTATCTGCCTTCAAAATTTCAGCTTCATTGAATCTGCCAGTAAAGAAAAACATTCTATACCTAAAAACTGTTTTAGTAGTGTCAATAAAAATTTGGGGTGGTCTAGGTAATTGGTCTTCCTCCTCAACACACTCTCTCTCTCTCTCCATTAAAAAGGAGAGGGTTTTCCTTCACCGCACGTGGAGGAAAAGTATAGTCATCAATTGCTGTCAATGTCTGTTTCCAATTTATGAATTATAAAAGATACCCTCCCGATGTGCGACACCCTATAATCACCATCTGAATCTCCCTTAACCTATTTGTGTGGACCGAGTTTTCCTTTAATCCTTGATAGAGGCCTTCAATTAGTATCCATAGGGTATCACATAAAAAATGAGGGCTACGTTTAACCATTCGTAAATAAGGGCAGGTATTTATGGCAATTTATGACAGTGTGTTCCCTTCACCATGTGGTGAAGGAAATCTTTCTTCTGATTGCATACGCTTTGCCTCCCAAAATTGAGTGACTTGTGGACATGAACATGGACTCTTTGTGTGTTTCAAACTCGGTGGACAGTAGCCCTACAAGCCCACCTTGAGAGTTTGGCAAATGGCTTGTTTCTACATATGACACCATAGAGCTTCAAACATCTCTTAGTTTAGGGAAAGACAGGGTTTGGAGAAGATCTTAAAATCGACTCTCCTATTTCATTAGGAAGAGGATTGTGGACTAAATCTAATATGGCTAAGTGTTTTCTATCTGTGAGAGGCCCTACGACCACACATAATGGTGTGTAACCCCCAGTGTTTGTGAAGCAGGCTCTCAAGAACCAAAAACTTTATCCTTCATAATATTTTTTTGTAAGAAAATCTTTTACTAGGAGTGTTGCGTACAATTTTTCCATTGTTATACGCTTGTATTTTTTTACGATAATATTTCCTAGTTTCTGATCAAAATCACTGTACTGTTTCGTTTTCATAACACATCTACATGTATATTTAGAACATAAACATTCTCTTGAAGGCCTCTTGTTTATTCCCAAAGCTCAATTTTTTTCTTCTTTAATTTAATATATAAAGGATTTTAAAGGAAAAAAAAATATAATTATCTTTAGAAATGCAAGAGATCGGTGCTTGATCATATGATATGCACCAATGCAGGGGCCAATTGGAGCATGCCTAGAGGTATCAACATCAATGGAATTTTTTTTTTATTCCAAATTAAGTGGTAATTTCGCGCGCCCAGATTGTTTCACATTTTTTCACCACACGTGTGAAATTTTTTTAGCAGCCGGTGGATCATCGGGCCGAACCATCGGTACATATGGATCGGAAGATTGGACCCGCCCGAGTTAATTTTGGGAGTTTTCAAAGCAGCTTTAGGCAAGCGTCGCGGTCTCTTACATACATAAGAAGTGAGAACTGAGAAGCCGCTGTCTCTGTTCTTCATTTTCCCTCTCCTCCCTTTTCGCCCAGAATGGCGAAAGGGAAAGGAAGTGACGATGGTTCAGGACAGTATGATTCTGGTTCTTACAGAGTGTTCATGGACAGCAATTTTGATACACATCTGCTCATGATCGTATCTGCTCAGGACACAGTCCGCGACCTTAAAGGTACTCACAATCGCTTCCACTGTTTCTTTCATTTTCTTGTTCTTCGTTTAGTCTAGTGGTGAACTTTCCGCACTTGAAGCACTCACAGCTTGTTCCTGATGTTTTGAGTTGTTGCCCTTTATTGATTGATTTTAGTTGAACATCTAAGAACAATCTCCTCCCCCACCCCCCTTGCCCCACAAAAAAAGGTAAAATAAAAGTTAAGGCTACGATGTTCTGGAAGATAGCTAAAATGTCCCATTTCATTCATATGGATTATTATTCCATTGGAGGAATCTATAACTGAAGAAAGCATTTCTGAAGCTACAGTAGAATCTTAAAGTTTTTTTTTTTGGTAACTTTTGTTGTTTTATCATCTTCACTTCTATTTAGGCATACATAGCACCAATGCATTAAGCATGTGCCGGCGTCAGTTTAGTATGGGGGAAGAAAAGTTTAAAAACCAGAAGATCAACCTGGACTCTTGTGTAGCCAAATAAGCACTTCCCTATTGGCATTTTAATGATGGTAGGCTCTCTAGTTCGGAAGACACACGGAGCAAGTGTAGACTGCACAACTGCACAGATCACAGGTGATCGGTAGAGATCTCCTTATGTGCTTCTTTTGATTAAAAGAAACATGGATCATGACATGCCTGATAGGTGGTAAAGACCAGGTAAGTCTCGGTTGGGGCTCATAAGTCATAATTGAGGAAGGTAAAGGCTTTTCTTTCTGAATTGTCTGGAAGGTTGGGATTTTCGATGATGGGTGAGAGTTTCCATGGATATCTCCCTCCTTCCATGATCCGGTTTTCTGAGAATTCTGGTAGAGGTGATTGTGCTAGTATAAGCCATAAAAAGTTGACACATTAGCTTTTTATGGGAAGAAAGGTAGATTAGAGCCCCAAATAGTTGTCTTCCCTTTTTCCCCTGTAGGTGACTTGGCTATATATATATATATACAAGGGATAGTGAAAGATATATTATCATGGTAGGAATGCCATGGCGTCTTGTGGTGTGTCAGAGGCCACGGTGCCCTTGAGGCTAGGTGCAAGTCGTGAAATCGCTGGCCACCGAGACAAGGTATACTGACAAAAACGTTGCCATGCCTAATTGTGTCCCAACCTTCAAACCAAAAATATGAGAGTTCCACCTCATTGCACCAGTTTCAAGAGATACTTGATGATTTCCTTTGTCTGAAAAGTTGAAGTGACCAGTGTCCTGACAAGGTGCTTAGACACTTTACCAAGGTGCTCGAGTTCCTATCGTTACAAACAAACTGAATGCATTTTAGGGCATGCATATACTTCCTTCTTGGATGGTGCATATCCAATCAGCTGAATGACTACCTAACTAGGAGCTTATGACTTCTTCATTTCCGGGAGCCCCCTGGGGAATGGCTTTGCCAATGGTGTCTAGTTGATCAGGGTGCTTACACAGTGGCTTCTCAAATGATAACCTATTTTTTGGAATATCAGAGAACACTTGTTCTCATAGGATGTTCTTCATATCTCAATTAGAATCGGCGATTCAGAGATACCTCTGCTTGGCTTGTTGATGAGTCAGATTGTAAAGGAATATCCAAGTCTTACCACGTGGCATATTATCCATCTCCCAAATGTCGCTTAGCTATTACTTGTGTGCTCCAACGCATTGAAGACGTATTTTTACACCCACATTGACCAACAACTTCTACCCAGATGCCAAAATTTCTTTTTAATGGGAACAGACTGAAATGGCCTCCAAAATCAATTTTTACAACTTCGATTTTGTCATTGTGGAGCATGGGATTTTTTCATTTGTTGAATGGAGGGACATTAGGGAATATTGTAAGCCCTTGGATGACTGAAGATTTGTACGCTGCAAACATTTACACTTTGGAAGGCAATTTCTTGTCTCTGTAGGAGCACCACCTCAGGGCGTCACTATGTTAATTTGAGCCTTTAAAATATGGGTGGTCAACATATGGCAATTTTCCTAATGTATTAAGAGCCAGCCACTCCATTGAGCATTGATGCCTGGAAGGGAGTACCTGATAGGTTGAATGGTTCAACTGCTTGTTTTTCCATTTGCCGACCTTGGTGTGTCAATGGAATCCTTCTGGTGTGAAGGGTGAACAGGATCACTCTGTGCACAGACCACTGTCATGATGTGTTAAGTTAGTGTAATATACTTGATTGAATGAGTTCTATAGTATCTCTTTAAATTTCTGAATATGGGTTAGGTTTATTGATTTCAATGTGTCTTTTATTTGGTAATTGTTGCTCCCCTCGTCCCTATCCATATGTGGATATGCACGCTCTCATATCTACGGCCTGGTTATTTTCGTAATTCTTATATACAATTCTTATCTATACCATTTTTATCATATTCGTTCTTATTTTGATCACTGATATTGAAATTTTCAAATTCTTCTGACATGTAGAAAAAATAATGATTGAACATCCTCGTTGCTTTCCTAACATTGGCAAGATTAGTGTCAATGCTTTAAAGGTATGCTTTTGTTTTTTGTTTTTATTTTTCTTATTCAGGGAATGCTTTAAGCATATGTTTCTTCTCATAAAAGAAGGGGCTAAGGATTGTCTTGCTCCATGAGCTCTATCCTTCGAGTGATATTGTCTTGTGATTCTTGCAGGTAAAGTGCGAAGGTTGCTTTTATCACCTATCAGATTCTATGCTTGTTAAAAGTGTTTTCGATGGGTTTATGAAGACATGGATTTTGCAATTTGACGCTTCTTGTCAAGGGGAACACAAGGAAAATCCATGTCATTTGGAGCCTGGGGCTAGTGACCTACCAATCCATGTGGTCAGCATGGATGGCCCTTTGCCTGAAACAAATACTCATCTACTTGATTATCCTTCCAAAGAGGTGTCCATTTTAGCCGTTCCTTCAGTTCCTCAAATTGGAAGCATCCAGCCGAGGGATATATTTCCCCAAAACTCATCAGCTGACAAACGGAAACTTAAAATTGCTGATTCAGAGGGTTTATCTACTAGACTTCTCGAAGATGATCTTTTGATTTCTCAAAAATCTTCAGATAAACAAAAACCTAAAAATGCTGATTCAGAGGGGTTAAACGAAGATGGCCCTTTGCTTAATTATGGTGGTAAGTCAAAGAAAAAGGAAAAGAAAAAGAAACCATCAATTCCATATGATCAAGTAGACTATGCAATCCTTTCTGGAAAAAATATAAGGGAAGAAGAGACTTCTATGGTAGCTTTGGGAAACAACCATGGAAATTTGGAGGGAGAGATTGGTGCAGCATTGGCTACTGAACAGACTAATGCTGCTGATTCTTTTGTTGGCCTGGACATATCTGAACCTGGTACTAGCAAGTTGGAGAGAGGGAATACCTCGGACCACATAGAGGCATCCAGGGTCAGAAAATCAAAAGGGTCAAAGAAACATCAGCCTGGCAGTGCTGAAGATCTTAATCTGTCTGTGGTAGCTGAGCCTGGTAACCTCACAAAGGATAGCACAACTTTATTGTATAAAAATGTTTGCTCTGACAACAATGCTCGTGATGATGCAAGTGGAGATACTTTTGAGGTTGCTTTGGAAGTCAACCATGAAAATTTGGGGGGAGAAACTGATGCTGCATTGGCTTTTGGGAAAATTGATGCTGCTGGTCCTTTTGTTGATGATGATATGCTTAAACTTGGTACAAGAAATGTGGTGAGAAGGGATACCTCTGACCACATAGAGGCATCCAGAGGAAGAAAATCAAAAGGGACAAAAAAACATCATGCTGCCAGTGTGAAAGGAGTTGATCTACCCGTGATTGTTGAGCCTGGTATGCTCTTAAAGGATGGCAAAACCTTGGTGTATGAGAATGTTAGTTGTGACAACAGTGTTGGCAAAAATGTAAGGGAAGAGACTTCTGAGGTAGCTGTGCGAAGCAAACATGGAAATTCGGGGGGAGAATTTGATGCAGCATTGTCTCCTGAAAAAACTGACGCGGCTGATCCTTTTGTTGGTATTGATATGTCTAAACGTGGTACTAGCAAGGCGAAGAGAAGGAATACCTCTGACCTCTTAGATGCATCTGGAGGAAGAAAATTGAAAAGGTCAAAGAAACATAAGGATGCCAGTGTGGAAGGACTTAAGATGCCTGTGGTTGTTGAACCTGGTAACCTCACAAAGGAGAGCACAACTTTGGTGCACAAGAATATTCGCTGTGACAACAGTGATGGTGATGACGGGACTGGTAAAACTGAGGAGAAAAAGACACACTTACAGAATGAAGATCCTGAACCAACGTTGTCAGCAGCACCAAATTCTAAGCTCAAGTCTATGGGTTTAGATAAAAAGGAGATGAACTCTAAAGGTGGGTTTATCTCCTCCAATTTATTGCAGTCCTCGGACGTCTCAGGAACTGGGGATTCTGTTGATAAAAAAAGAAAGAAGCCAAAGAAATATAAGGATTCTGATCAAAAGGTCCAAACTTCATCCTCAGGCATAGAATATACTAATGGTGTTGGAGGTGCCATTCCTTTAAAACCTGAGGTCAACAAAGCTTCTTTTAGTGATCATCTTGGTGATGAAACAAATGGAGAGCATGACACTCTATTTCGAAATGAAAAAGCAACGGTATCAAAAGTTAAAACTGTAAATGCTCCAGTAACAGGCCTTGACAAGGATGCTGATAATGCATGTGGGAATCAGGTGGACCTCGTGCCTCAAATTCAAGTCGCCAAAGTCCAAGAGCCTGTAGAAGGTAATGAATATAAAGTGAAAAAGAAGTCAAAAAAGACTGAAACTTCTGCCAGGAATCTCCCAGATCCGACGGAAAAAATCCAAGATGCTGTCACTGTAGATTCTGCACTTCCATTTGATAAAAAGAAAGGAAAAAATGTCCAAACTAAAAACACAAAGAAAACTAGGTTGGGGAAAAAAGATCCTACGGAACAATTAATGGATTCAATGTCAGAAGCTGAGAAAGATATTGGGAGTAGGATAATATGTTCCAAGCCATGTCCAGTCCCTGAGACCAATGAACCTTCTGAAGTTCCATCTGATATTTTTGCACACAACACAGAAAGACTACCTCATGAAGCTGATAATAGAGAAGAAAAACATTCAAGTATCCGTATCGGCAAAGGTAGTGACATCATGGAAGTTCCCAAGTTTGAAAGTGCTAGGATCAGCTACATTGATAACTTTGGGCCCAGTCAGAGGCAACATGAAGTTGCTCCTGGTAAAGAGCTTGATATCAAGGATATTCCAATTGAGAGGTCAGATAAAGAGCTTCCATCAAATAAAAAAACGAAAAAACATAATGTGAATTCTTTAGGTAACTCTCCTTATTTACAGAAGTCCCTCAGCTCAAATGACAACCAGGGGTTCACAGAGAAGCCTCAGGGTGATCCCTTTGATGTGGTAAAAGTTCAGGCACCAATGTTAAAGACTAAAAAGGTTGAAGCCAGGGTTGATAGTCACAATAGAAAGACTTCAACAACTGCTGGGGATAAGGAGAAAGGTCTACCTTCTTGTTTCTGTGAAAAAGGTGATTCCATTGCTCATGAAGCTTCGAGGATCAAAGTTGTTGATGCTTCT
Organism: Macadamia integrifolia; assembly: GCF_013358625.1. Taxonomy (NCBI): domain Eukaryota; kingdom Viridiplantae; phylum Streptophyta; class Magnoliopsida; order Proteales; family Proteaceae; genus Macadamia; species Macadamia integrifolia. The sequence continues at coordinate 10,025,165 of NC_056558.1, read as the reverse complement.
GGGATCAGTAGTCCTGTACATTCATCTGTGGTTGGAGTTCCCTTCAGAGCTGGTGATAATGCTTATGTGAAAGAAAATAGTGCAGATTGGGATGCATCAGGGTTTAGCTCGGAAAGCACTGATGTAGGAGTTCACAAAGGCATACAAGGCAGAGAGCTCAAGTCACGGGTGAAGTCCAATCCTGTGGTGGCAGTAAAAGCTTCAAGTAAGAAAATTGGGGAAGCGCTTAACAATTCTAGTCACCAGAAAAGCTTGTATGCTACCTCAGGCACAATATTTAATGACAGCAGTAGTGACAGTTCTGAAGATGAAAGTGCAATAAACAATTCAGATACCAGCACCAAAAGCCCTTCGGGATATTCTTCCTCATCTTCATCTGACTACTTGGAAGGAGCAAACCACACACCACGAAATGGTAAATATATACTTATCTATATATATATATATATATATGCACATACTTATTTACATGCAGACATACATTGACTTTCATGACCAACATATTGCATGTAGAACAGTGAGAGTAGGATTTAGTCTACCTTGCTCCTCCTCATCTGAAGCCTGGTTTTAGGCTTTTCTCCTTTGGATTGCAATTTTTGATATGGGTTTTGTTATTTGAGCACTCTTTTCTGTTTCTCCACACTTCATGTCCTTGTTTATAAATTTGGAGTTCATTTTCTGCTTGGATCTTGTAGTTTATATTTGAGCTAATGTCTTTTATGGTTCTAATGTATCTGTTAAATGGCGCAGCTTTGTACGGTGGGAAAAGTAAGGAAAATGGAGAAGGCAACCTCATTTACTCACAGTAAGTAGAATTATTATGGAACATCCTTTCGCTTTCTTCTCAACTCCAGTCCCTCCACCTTCTCTCTCCCCTGTGGTAGTGATCAACACCTTGAGATTTGCCTATTGATTTTTTTCTTAATTAGCCATTGTCCTTTATAATTTTTTTCACTTCAAAGGAATCTCAGGATCTGAAGTTTATTGTTGGTTTAAATATCCTGCTGCACCCCTGTTTTGATTCATGTTGACTGCAGCTTTGAAGTACCGATATCTTTAGATCTAAATCCTGTTTACAAGAGATTCTGGGGTTATTGTCCCGACCAGACCCTTCTTCAAGTTAAAATTTGGCCCTGTTCAGACTTGTGGATTGGTAGTTCTTAATGGTTACTATTTCAGAATTTTTCAAGTTTCTAATTAAATTAAAAAAAAAAAAAAAAGCTTCCCAGTGCACGAGGCTCCCGCTACTGCAGGGTCTGGGAGGGGCAAATGTATGCAGCCTTACCTCAGTTCATAGAGAAGTTGTTTCCATGTTTTGAACCCACAACCTGATGGTTGCAAGGACACGAATTTAACCGGTGCGCCAAGTCTCGCCCAGTTTTAAGTTTTTAAATTGAACCGTCAAATTAACTCCCAATCCAACCGTTTGATTGCTACAAGGTTTTGGGAAGTTGTTCCTTCATACCAGCCCCAAACTGGATTTGACTTTAAGGCTGATTTGAGTTATTGAGTGGTGGTTATTGAATTTCCCCTATCCTGGCCTTTATTCTTGCCCTGCGATTCTGCTCATCAGGTTGGAATCTGAAATCTTTGTAAAGGATGAATTGATTCCATCAAAACCTGTTTACCCTTCCAACCCCCTATTCCCAATTGGAGGGTAGGAGGTTTCTTCCGACTCTCCTTACCTGTTTACCTGCTTGATAATACTATTTACATATAGGGCAAAGTAAAAAAGGGCATAGCCCTGTGCACGAGGCTCCTTCCACTATGGGGTCTGGGAGGGTCATAATGTATGTAGCCTTATCGCTGCTTTGCTGAGAGCCTGTTTCTTGACTCGAACCTGTGACCATTAGGTCACAATGGAGCAACCTTACCGTTGCACCAAGGTCGACCCTCTTTGTAGGCTCAGCCCGAGCTGAACCTAAACTAGACCTGATTCCTAATCTACCCAAGTCCCATAGGTATGAGCTAAACTAAACACAAAAAGTTGGATGCAAGTGGTTATTAGATACATTTGACTATTCTGTGCTTGTTTATTAGAGTTTCTGAAGATCAAAGTAATTTTCTGTATATATCGATAAATATTGTTAAAAAATGAGGTGAATCAGAATTAAACATAGGTTAACCCACCTCTTACCTTTCTGCTTGCCAGATAAACATTGGATGAGATTTTTATCTAGATATCTTAGGTGGGACCCACTGGGTGGATCATTCTATTCTGCTTCCCCAACTACGTGGTTGGTCATGGGAAAGAGTGTCCAGTCTTTTTTTTTTGGTAACTAGTGTCCAGTCCTTTGAAGCTACGCAAAAAGGGGATTTCAAGTTTTTAACTGTTTATATACTGAACAACGGTATTATAACTCCTTTTGAGCTCAACCCTTGGGTGTAATCTACTTGGGAATTTTGCCCCCCTTTTCTTCCTGAAAAATATTATTTATCCTGTGATAACATAATTTATTTTATGTCTCTTTGTTCTCTTTTGAGCAGATCTTGTGGCCCCGCCGAGTACATTACCTTGGATATGATCCTTAAATGTTCAAGAAGCTACAAGAAGGCAAAGCTAACAGCTTCTCAATCCCAACTCGAGGAAAGCCAACCTATTGATTTTGTTCTGGACAGTCTGGCCGATCCATAACCCCATCTTGATGGCTGTTTTGGAAGAATACTGTTGCAGTTTCTTTATGCTCAATGCGCAATAGTTTCTAGCCATATATCAGAAGGCTTTGCTGTCAAGTTTATCTCATCTCTTTTACATAGGAAAATTTTGATTTTTTTTACAGTTTCTGATGATTTCTGTTTCTTTGCTGAGGAAAGGACTTGTTCAACAAGATGGCTTAAGCAGCATCTTACCGTTCAGAATATGAAAAAAAAATTTAGCCTTGTGCCCTTTTTGTCAAAAGGTCCAAACCTGAAACAATGTTTTGAATTGAAAGCCCTCCATCATGATTTCTGGTTATTGATTGGTAAGGCTAAATTGTAATGTCAATAGTCTCTCTCAGACCAAATTGGCAAAAGCTGATATTAGTATTTTCAGTCAATGTTTGCGATAATCTGCTATTTCATCTGGAATGTTTGTAATAACTGTATAAAGGCCAAATTTACAAAGAAACTTTTGTAATCATTACCTCACATGGTTATGTCACAAACTTCTACTATTTCTATATTTGTTTATTAAATTTCAGAGGTAAATCCCTGGAAAGTAAAGTAAAAAAAAGCATCCAAAATGTGTCAGTACTAAATATGATAAGAAATTTAAGTGTTTTATACAAACATGTTGTGTAACTATTACAGAGTATCATTTTTAGGTTTGGAATTTTGCACTTGCATTCCCTTCATTTTCCTTTGCAACCGAACAGAACTTACATAGCAGGTTTGTTCATCAATATACATGGTCCAGTAGTCCTACCTTTTTTTTGGAATCACGGGTCGCCTACCCATGTCAGTATGTTTCATGTATTGTTAGGTGGTGACATGTGTCCTTTTTGCTGCTATTATGAGTGCATGGAAGGGTATTTATGGAGGAAAATAAGACATATAGTGGGGGTAGAAGAAGGATCTGATTGTTACTGGTAATTTATTTATCTACTGTAGAAACCACAGTCAGAAGACTCGGAACTAAAGAAGTTCTTTCCTAAAAAATCCTCTTTAGAAAATCAGAAAGTGATACAACACAGCCAAATAAAATAGAAGATTACATTCAAGGATCTTTGAAGGTTGGTTGAGTGAAAAAGGGTAAAAGGAAAAAAAGAGAAAGTAATAACAGGAATAAAGGGATTCACAACACCAAAAGATGACGTTACAAACAACAGAAAAGAGTGAGGCAGGAAAACTTTATACAATAGAGAGAGAAATAAGAAACTAAAGCTTTGCACAATTAATCTAAAAAATTCTTCTCTTGGAAGGAAAGCCTAGTTCAGCTGAGTTGGGAAAGGAAAGCTCTGTTTTATTAAAAAACAAATAAAATGAAAGATTGAAGTTTTTGGACACATTGTGCAAGTCCAAAGGTTCGAAATGCCTTTGACACAGTTCAAGGAATCCCCCATCCAACCATCAAAAGTGACGATGAAGAGATTCTCATTCACAGTGGGTGAAGGAAAACTTGGTCCAAAAGAAAAAATATATATCCAAATATTCCCTATGAAAAATATGTGGAGTTGCTCTTAAAGAAATGGCCCAAATGAGAGTAAACCTTTCCTGTGCTTTAGACACAAGCGTCTAAGCCCTGTACTTGCAGAGAGTTTCATGTACCTTTTGGTTGCCACACCTTCGAAGTAGAATAGTTTGGGCTGAAATTTCTTGCATTAATTTCTTTCTTTAGACTGAATTTTCTTGCACTAATTCCTTTCCTTCATTCGTACAATGAATGTTAATGAGAAGATTAAAAGAATCTAAAAATGAAAGTAAACCACAATAATCAGCTTCTCCATTCATGGCTCATGCAAGTTCTGAACCATTTCCAGCAACTACTTTTGCCTCATTCTGTATCAGCTCCTTGATGGTTTGTTCTGATTCCAAATGAATTCTGGCTTAAAATCTGAGCCAAGCCACTTCTTGACCTTGTAGTTGATCGAGATGCATTGGTCGATTGACCATCACTATTCTTCACTGCAAGCTCATGAGATAGACATCGAACAAGACTAACAAAATGTCGCCTAAAAGTTGGATACCTTGAGATACTCTTGGTGATCCCTTGGAGCCTTCAGAAGAAGCATAGGACAAAAGAATGAGGATATAATCAGAAAATGAAAAGTTTAGCAGCTTTTATAAAAAGATCCACATTATTACCTTCGGGCAAATGCATCAAGTTCAGCTAGTTTCTGCTCAGTTTCTGGTGGTGGTAGATTCAAATTTTGCAGTCTATCTGGCTGGCAGCTCAACAAGACCAATTTGCAAAGGTAGTTCACCTCAGCTTCTGTAAGGTTTTTAGCTTTGATCTGATCTTTCAAAATCAAGAGGGGGTTGAAGAACCAATCAAAGAAAGATTCTTTTGGCCTGTTGGTTGAAGTTATCTGAGTCTCATTGTCATCTACAATAATTAAAACATGTAAGCCTTTTAGGTGTATGTGAAGTTTGATACAACAAATAACAAACTCAACCTCATCCCAACTAAATGGGGTCAGCTACATAGATCAAACAAAACAAAAAGGAGAAATGAAAAAGAGAAAAGAAAGTAATAAGATAGTCTAGTAAAGAGGCCCAGCGCCAGCACGATAGGAGAATCTCAGCTAAATGGGGTCGGTTACATGGATCCTTGCCCTCCAATCGGCTCTATCTGAGGTCATACTTGGGACAAGACCTAGGCACTGAATGTCACTTTGCATACTTTATTTAAGACCTTTCTTTGTGGTACATATGTTGATCAATTGCCAATCTCAGACCCTTCTTCAGAAGCCATTACACATGCAGAGAACCAGTAGGACCCTAAAGTCAAATCCCTCGCAATCAATGCCACCCAGGTAAATTTGATCCAGTAGCCTGGCTTACAAGTGACTACTACCAAGGAAATTGTTCTACCATACTTCTGACAATTTTCAGATTCCAATGAACTTGAGTGGGAGTAGAGGAATATCAAAATGAAGCACTACCTGATGTTTATCGGACATAAATGATTTTTACATGTGTCGGGCTCCTGTCTATTTGAAGGATATATATATATATATATACATATATTTTTTTTTCTTGGGGGTGGGGTGGGGTGGCTAAAACTGTAAAACATATGAAGAGAATGTAGGCTATGTTACATGGATAGCAGCATGGATGCTGGAGCCTGATACAAACACAAGATGTCAGACAAAGCAAACCTCGCAAAAAGGATTCAGAACTCAGGGTGTTATACATAATCTTATACCAATTATTTCAAATATTCTTATTCATGAGTTTGTGTAGCTAATGTATTTGAATTGTATTCAAATACACATTTAGAAGGGCCAATAGCACATTACGGTTGGCTATCAATAATATGGGTAATGTCCAAGGGACCACAGGGTCAGCCATCTAGAGGACCCCGACATTGTTTTGGATTTCATGGAATCAAAAGTTACTAAAAAGGAGGCAACAAAAAATGGGATACCATGGGGTGCAATTGCATTTGGGACATGCATAGTATTAATTATGCAATTTTGTTCAGTAAACAAACTTTTCCTTTTTCTGGTAGTAGCTTCACTTACTTAGCAATATACCCTCAACATTGGCATTGGCAGAACGCAGAAGTGCCTGAAGTATGCAATAAGCTGGTAAACCAATGGTTAAAACTCTGCTGCCACCTGTGCTTGATTTAGAGTCTTCTATATCTTCCGGTCTTATCAATCCTTCAGCAACCAGAACCAATCCGTGCTTTTTACACTCCACAAATAAACCGTCAAGCAACTACAGTTACAAAATTTCAGTTACTATACTATATCATGTTTCCGTTACTAGACATATCGAAGTAAATATGAGTGACATGGTGATACATACAATGAGGCAACTTTGGTGAATGAATTTGTTAGATCATTTCATATCCTAATCATGGAATTGTCTAAGGTCTAGTCACATAAGTGACTTGGATTTATACAGTAAAACCATGATAATTTGATGAGCCAATGCCTCCCAGTGTATTATTTTAAAGTAAGGCTGAATCTGTCTGTACAATTTACATGCAAAAGAATAGATACCTCGAGGGACTTCAACTCAATTATTGAATTCTTGAAAGAGGGCAAACGAGAGGGTGGATTTCGAAAAGAGTTAGGTCTCGAGAAAGAAGTTGTACGAGAGCTGGTTTGGGATGGTGGCCGTTTCTTCCGGTACTGGAGCCTGATAATCTTATAAAGTAAGTAGCTTTTCATGTTAGACATACAAGGAATATGAATAAAATGCCCTTGAAACATAAAAACCCGTTCAAGATCGTACTTAGGAAAGCAGGAGCCTTCTGGCATGTCAAGAATGTCATTACTGTATTCATCATAAATGGACAAGGATGAGATAATATAGCAGAGCCCGAACCAAATAGAGGATTCCTGCAGTTCAAGTCCCAAATAACAAATTTGTGAGTATGTAGTCAATTCAACAACAAAACTATAGACATAAAGCTTAATTGATCGTAAGAATATGACCTCGTGAGCAACAACAGCTGCATAAGCACCTAAAAAGACACTTGATAAAATTGAACCCAATATAGCTCCAGTAACTGCCAATGGCCAAAGTAGGATGGCAAGACCTGCGAATGGCACACATATAGTCTCCAAGAAAGGCCCTTCCCGACCTATAAGATCATGAAACAATCGATGCCATCCCTTGAAAAGCATGTAAGGGCTCTTGTATATGGAAACGACCGTAACCACAGGAATGTCAACAATAATTCCAAGAAGTCCAGCTAATAAAGCACCTGGAATATAGAGCAATCTGCATGATGTTTAATAGAAAAATCTGTAAGACACATATCGTCTGTTTTGGAAAAGTCAATAGCTTAAGGTGGAAAATCTTGAAGACACAATCATCGACATATATACAATACATTGGAGTGTCTCACTAAAATAATAGGTGTTAGATATACTTTCAGCATGTTATAGGGTCCCATGCTAATCGATGGCCAATAAGATAGCTACACATAAATCAAATGGGATTAGTGGGATCCCTCCCCTGCATATGTCATATTTACCACAACTGCATGTTTCTTTCAAAACTATTTATAGCTGAAATAATCTCTTCTTGTTGGTAGTGGAAAGGGTTATGGTGGAGGATCATCAACTTGCCAATAACTTTGCTGAAGCAACTATCTCCCACAGGGACTTTAAGAAGATTCCTGATAACTTGACAGAGTTTCGATATCAAGCATCATGATGTAGGGAGTTCCTAGGTGACTAGGTTTCCTACAATATTAACTAACTATGTAGGGTTAACTCAAGGGACTTGGGTAGATAGGACAAAAAGAAACTCAGCAAACAAGATTAAGCATGCAAAATAGAATGAGACTAATAAAAAAAGTAGCAAAATACAATAATAATCTAGGCAGAAAAACACATAAACTCTTACTTAAGCTTCAAGTGGGGACATGGGGAAGGGAACAAACGTCATACTAATGTTAGGTTCAGCACAAATCAATCCAAACACCAAATAAGATATGCAAACAATCAATGTCCTCTAGCAGCCAACTAAAATAGAAAATCAGCAAGGGTTTTGGAGATATAACAGTGACAACATGTCTTAAAACAATGGGTAAAAATAGGCATAAACAAAAGAGCAAAGGTTGGTTTCGATGTTAATGGGCTGCAACATATAACATGGATAAATGGAGGTGGGAGGGGTTTAGTTTAATTATTTACCTTGTTGCTGTCCTAGTCTGAGGAGAAAAGAAGTCGAAGTCCTCCAAAATAAAGAGTTGCAGTCCAACCTACTTGATGAAGAACAGCAGTCCCGATTGTTGGAGAAGTTCCAGCAGCAACCCAGTTGGGGGTTTTCTTGATGGAGATAATCTCTAATGATGGTGAACAATTTCTGCAATAGGGCAGCAGCAACAGGAAAGACAGAAAACAGAAAAGAGAGGGATGAAGGATGAGAAAGGGAGAAGGAGAATAAGAGACAGAGAGCCGTGAGAGAGAGAGGAGGCGAGAAACAAAGGGAGACCGAGAGTGAGAGATGAGAAGAGGGAGAGGGCAGCGAGAGAGAATTCGTAGGGGGATTGGGAGGCTGTTTTTCCTTCAATAATCGTCATTCATTCATTAATTTGGAACCGTGGCCAATGGCCTTACATAAATAAGAGACTAATTACTAAAAAGAAAAGAATATTCTAGGAATGCTATTTCATAAACAAAAAAACTTTCTAAAAAGAAATCAATAGGATATTTACTTAGTTTCCTAATTGACTTAAAGACTCAAATAAACAAAATCCTAGGAAATAAAACTACCAACATATCAGATTTGGTGGGGGCCACACAATCTTGGCAAAGAAAGGAAGGAGAGGACTCGATCCAGCGTTGGGAAGGCTGAATCGAAGCCTTCCTTTTCTTTTTTTTTTTTCTTCTTTCTTCTTCTTCTTCCTCCTTCTAATCCTCTGACCACAAAGAAGGTTGGGTCTTCTTCTTCCTTCGGCTGTACGTCTTGATGTCCCCATCAACTCTCCCCAGCTTGGAAGAATTCACCTCAGCTGAATTAAAGCTCATGTAATACTCAAGTAGGTCTGGGTTGAGTTGTTGGACTTCTTGCATTAAGATCCAGGTGTTGTCAATTTCCGGACGTTCACGCCACTTGACCAAGAACTCTCTAGAACCTCCAGTGTGTGTGGACACAATCCTCTCATCAAGGATTTCCTCAACTTCTTCAGTTCTTCTCGTGACCTTAGGCACAAGTGGTAATGAGGTGGGGGAAAGTGGTTGGCTTGGCTCAGAAGTCTCATCAATGTTGAAGGGGAAGTTTTCAAGGTCATCAGGATAGAAAGGGGTAAAGGTAGAGGTACTATGGTATGGGACTAGGTCTTCAACATTGAAAATATTACTGATCTCCATGCTAGCTGGCAGATCAAGAACATACGCATTGGCACCTATCCTCTTGAGTACCGTGAACGGACTTGTGCTACGAGCATGTAGCTTGCTCTCTTTTCCCCTAACAAAACGTTACGGCTTGATTCTTACCATCGCCATATCGCCCTCTTGAAACTCTTGTAGCCTTCTGCGCACATCTGCTTCGATTTGTATTGCTCATTGCTCAGTGCTATCTGTCTTCTTATACCTGCATGCAAATCATGTATATGCTGAGCAAAAGATTCAGCTGACTGGGAGGTCCTGGAACTAGACATGACTGGGATAAGGTCTATGGGTGCCCGGGGCTGGTATCCTGAACAGATCTCAAAGGGGGACAGACCAGTAGTACGGTTCTTAGAACTATTATATGCAAACTCAGCTTGGCTAAGGACTCGATCCCAACTGGTAAGGTGTTCTCCTATGAGGCAACGCAATAAATTCCCTAAGCTCCTATTGACAACCTCGGTCTGGCCATCGGTCTGAGGGTGAAAAGCGGAGGAGAAACGGAGCTTCGTGCCCACCATCCGCCATAGGGTCCTCCAAAAATGACTAGTGAACTTAACATCTCTATCGAACACTATGGTGAGGGGTAACCCATGGTACTTGACAACCTCATTAAAGAAAAGTTTGGCTACTATGGATGCATCGGAGGTCTTAGAGCATGAGATGAAATGGGCCATCTTCGAGAAGCGGTCCACAACTACATAAACAGAATCATGGCCTCTCGAAGTTCTTGGTAGACCAAGCACGAAGTCCATGCTAAGGTCTTGCCAAGGGGAATGGGGAATGGGGAACGGGTAGGGGAGTGTACAAACCCGTGTTTTGCTTTTGTTGTTTGGCGGTCTGGCATGTCCTACACTGACTCATAACTCTAGCAACATCCCTCTTCAGTTTTGGCCAAAAGAATCGGTCCTCAACGAGGGTGATGGTCTTATCGCAACCGAAGTGGCCAGCGACTCCCCTAGCATGCAATTCCCAGATCTGAAAATCTCGGAGTGAAGTCCTGGGAATGCACAACTTGCTTCCTTTAAAAAGAAAGCCCTCCCTAAGTAGGTAGTCTGAGCGGTTGACTGGGTTGCCTTCATTCAAGGAAGTGAACAGGACAGGTGGGGTATTGGTCCTTGACTCGCTCGAACCCTACAACCTCTACACTCATTGCCTAGAGAAGCACACTAGCTCGACTCCTAGCATTGGTGCGAATGAGGAACATGTTCACCTGGCTCAGTGCATCTGCAGCAGTATTCTCGACAGCAGGTCTGTGCTTGAGTACAAAAGTGTACTCTTGGAGAAACTCAACCCACTTGGCATGCCTCTGGTTAAGTTTCTTTTGGGCACTTAGGTATCTCAGAGCTTGGTGGTCAGAGAATAGCACAAATTCTTACGGTGATTGGACAACCGCATAGAATTCCTTGTCGTATGTGGAATATCGTTGCCTAGCTTCATTAAGCTTCTCACTAAAATAGGTAATAGGATGGCCCTCTTATCCTAGGACACCACTTATCCCAATACCAGATGCATCACAATTCACTTCGAAGACCTTAGAGAAATCTGAGAGGCACAGGACTGGAGCTTCAGTCATAAGCTTTTTAATCTCATTAAAGGCCTTCGTAGCACTCTTAGTCCATTGAAACTCCTTTTTCATGCAATCGATGATAGGAGACATAATGGAACTAAACCGGTAGATGAATCTTCTGTAGAAAGTGGCTAAGCCATGAAAGCATCGTACCTCATGAATGTTAGTTGGCTCAGGCCACTCTACAATCGCTCTCACTTTCTCAGGGTCAGCAGATACTCCCTGAGCTGACACAACAAATCCCAGGAAGATGACTTGATCACTCATGAAGGTGCACTTCTTGAGGTTGACATAGAGTTTCTCTTGTAAGAGTACATGAAAAACCTTCTGTAAGTGATCCAAGTGGGAAGACGGGGTCTTACTATAGATGAGGATGTCATCAAAGTAAACCACAAGGAACTTGTCAATGAATGGTTGAAGCACTTGATTCATTATCCTCATGAAGGTGCTAGGTGCATTTGACAAGCCAAAAGGCATGACTAACCACTCAAAGAGGCCATCCTTCGTCTTGAAGGCAGCCTAACCCTAATCTGGTGGTACCCGTTCTTGAGATCAATCTTCGAAAAGATCGAAGAGTTTGCCATCATATCTAATATGTCATCAAGCCTAGGGATAGGGAACCTATACTTGATGGTGATCTTATTGATGGCCCTACTATCAACACACATACGCCAGGTGCCATCTTTCTTTGGCATGAGCAAGGCAGGTACAACACACGGGCTAAGGCTTTCCCTAATGAATCCCTTCTGCAATAGTTCATCCACTTGCCGTTTGAGTTCGGCGTGTTCTTTGGGATTCATTCGGTAATGGGGTAAGTTCGGGAGAGAGGATCCTGGAACTAAGTCAATAGCGTGTTGGATGTCACGCATAGGCGGTAACTCATCAGGTAGTTCCTCAGGGAATAACCTCTCGAATTTTCTCAATAAGGGTTACACTTCTCTAGGAGCCTCAGTGAATAAGCGTGACCTATCGGTATTACTCTGTACAGCAACTAGAGCATAAATCACCCCTGACTCGTGACACTCTCCTTCAAATTGTTGTTGATTTAAAATGTTGAGTGTTTTGGTGGGGGTGTGTTTAGATGTACTTCCCTTGTGTTCTGGAACCCTAACTTCCCTAGGGGCACTGGGGGTCAGTCTGATCTTCTTCCCTTTGAACTTAAAGATATAGGTGTTAGACTTCCCATAATTGGTGACATCCCAGTCATATAAGTAAGGTCTACCTAGAATGATGTGGGCAACATCCATCTCTAGGACATCACACCACACTCGATCCTCATATCCTGCAAAGTGTAGGGGAACTAAACACCTCAGATTAATGGGAATGGTGGACTGATCAACCCAGGCAACCTTATAAGGCTTGGGGTGGGGTTCAGGTTTGAGGCCCATTCAAGCAACAACGCTCTTAGCGACCACATTCATGCAACTCCCGCTGTCTATGGCGATGCGGCAGTTCTTGCCCTGATGACATGTGTAAGTAACGAAAATATTAGTTCATCACCAATCATCGCTGCTATTAGGTTATGAGATCATGCAACGCACAATGCCGAGCTTGAGGTCACCGGCCTCCTCGGTGTCCTCATCAGATATGGTCTCATTTGGTCTATGTTCCTCATACTCATGGTCCTAAAAACCCTCTTGGTCACTTTCTTCAGGGGGTCTGCTCTCCTACATAAAGATTCCTATTGGGACACTCTGGAGAAGTGACCAAACCCATGACACTTGAAGCACTATTGTTGCCCACTACTCTTGGGTGCTTCTCCCAAAATTCCTTTATCCGTGTTGTCAAATTGCCGCTGTGGTGCAACAGGGGGTTTTGGGAATCTAGTTGAGCCTTGGGGTGGTTTTCTAAATTGGGACTCCCCAGCTTTGAAGCTCTTCCTCTGAGAATAAGTTCTCATGGAGGATTCCACCTCAAGGGCTATCCTGAAGGCCTGTGGAACGTCTCGCACCAGGTGGGGTGCCATACGAGACTGAATTTCGGAGTTGAGCCCGGTAAGGAATCTGGATAGTGTCTACTCAACATCCTCCCGAATATGGCTTCTAATTTTTAATTCATTGAACTTTCTTATGTATTCGGTCACAGTCAACTTCCCTTGCTTCAGGGTATTCATTTCATTCAACAACTGGAGCCTATAAGTGATGGGCAAAAATTCCCTCTTAAGCCGCTCTTGCATTTCTACCCAGGTGGTGATTGGCTCAAGTCTTAGGTGGTCCTCCTGGTACTCTAGGTCTGTCCAGAAGTCCTAGGTAGCTCCAATAAGCTTGAACTTAGCAAATCGGTAGCGGACTTCCTCTAGCATATCGTAGAAATCGAAGTACCTATCCATCTGCTTGATCCAATCCAAAAGGATCCTAGCATCAATCTGACCATCATAGGTAGGGGCATCTACATTAATCATCCGTCTGACATCAAAGGCCCTATCATGATACTTATAACCCTCATCATCTCCATATTAGGTTTGGCATCTTGGCAGTGGGCCTCGACCCTTACCTTGATCCCTACCACGCCTTAGGCCTTGGAAGTTATCCCCTATCTAGTCATAACCATCAGTCTGGTTATTTTCGTTTACTTCCTCAAGGTTAGGGCCTCTGCCCCTAGGTTCAGTGCCAGTTGTGTTACGGCCTTGTCGTCCATCAGGATTTTGGACACTTGTTTCGAGGGCAGCCAACTTATCAGTAAGGGCTTGGAGATGGACAGCTTGTGTCTCTTGTATGGCTTGAATGGCTTTCATGAATTCAGCCAGTTGCTCAAATTGGGTGGAGGTGCTAAGGGGGTTAGACATATCCTGGTATGCTCTACCACTACGAGTGAACATAAGGAGATGGGCAGCCAATGGTACAGTTGCCACCAAAGACTCAAGGTCTACTCAGAGTCTCCAATTGAGACAGGTAGTTAGCCCTCTCAATCTTGAGGTCAGAAATCTCCCTCTCAAGTATATGCTTTTGGAGGGAATAGCGTCCAATGTTATTTGGTCCCGCCAACTTAAGAAAGAAAAGGGTGTCCTCTAATCTATGGTATCGCTCTCTTAACTCAGACTTGACCACGGACAGATGGTGACGGAGACTAGACCTCAAAAGGTAAGACATGTAAACAAGGGACAGCAGTACCTAATTACCCTAAACCTAGACAAAACCTGGCTCTGATACCAAGATGATGTAGGGAGTTCCTAGGTGACTAGGTTTCCTACAAGATTAACTAACTAGGTAGGGTTAACTCAAGAGACTTGGGTAGATAGGACAAAAAGAAACTCAGCAAACAAGATTAAGCATGCAAAATAGAATGAGACTAATAAACAAAGTAGCAAAAAGCAATAACAATCTAGGCGGAGAAACACATAAACTCTTACTTAAGCTTCAAGTGGGGACATGAGGAAGTGAACATGGCAGCAATTATGTGTTAGGTTTAGCACAAATCAATCAAGACACTAAGCATAATAAGCAACCCACGCAGTTCTCTAAAATCAATCAACTAATAAGGTAAAACAGCAGGGATTAATTTCAGGTTTCAGCAGAAAATAGATGGCTCGAAAAATAGAGATTAATTTCATATTTCAGTGGGGGAGATAATGGGGATAATAGGCAGTCAATGGATGTGGAACAGGGGGGTTTTACTTGCATTCTTGCTGTCCTGATTTGAGAAGAAATGGAGAAACTGAAGTCCTCCAAAACAGAGGTACAATCCACCTTATTTGACGAGGAAAAAGGTCCAGCTTGATGATGTAGTCCTCAGCGGCAACCCAGGTGGGGTTTATTCAATGGAGGTGATCTCCATTTACTGTGAACAATGGCTGCAATAGTGTAGCAGCAACAGAGAAGACAAAAACAGCAAAAGAGAGAGATGAAAATCGAGATAAGAGAGAGAGTCGAGAATGAGAGAGGACGAGAGTGAGAAAAGAGAGAGACACCGAGAATGAGAGGAGATCGTGAGAGGGAGAGAGGGACGTTGGCTTTGCCTTTTTCTTTCAACAACTTTTCATTCATTCAATAAATTCATTCCGTGGCCAATGGCTTTACATAAATAAGAGACTAATTACTAAAAAGAAAAGAATATTCTAGGAATGCTATTTCATAAACAAAGAAATTTTCTAAAAAGAAATCAATAGGATATTTATTTAGTTTCCTAATTGACTTAAAGACTCAAATAAACAAAATCCTAGGAAATAAAACTACTAACATATCAGATTGGGTGGGGGCCACACAACCTTGGCAAAATCCTAGGAAATAAAACTACTAACATATCCGATTTGGTGGGGGCCACACAATCTTGGCAAAGAAAGGAAGGACAGGACTCGATCCAGCGCTGGGAATGCTGGATCGAGCCTTCCTTTTCTTTTTCTTCCTCCTTCTAATCCTCCAACCACAAAGAAGGTTGGGTCTTCTTCTTCCTTCGGCTGTATGTCTTGATGTCCCCATCAACTCTCCCAGGCTTAGAAGAATTCACCTCCGGTGAATTAAAGCTCATGTAATACTCAAGTAGGTCTGGGTTGAGTTTTTAAACTTCTTGCATTGTGATCCAGGTGTTGTCAATTTTCGGACGTCCACGCCACTTGACCAAGAACTCTCTAGAACCTCCAGTGTGTGTGGACACAATCCTCTCATCAAGGATTTCCTCAACTTCTTCAGTTCTTCTCATGACCTTAGGCACAGGTGGTAATGAGGTGGGGGGAAGTGGTTGGCTTAGCTCAGAAGTCTCATCAATGTTGAAGGGGAAGTCTTCAAGGTCATCAGGATAGAAAGGGGCAAAGGTAGAGGTACCATGTTATGGGACTAGGTCTTCAACATTGAAAATATTACTAATCTCCACGCTAGCTAGCAGACCAAGAACATACGCATTGGCACCTATCCTCTTGAGTACCTTGAACGGACTTGTGCTACGAGCATGTAGCTTGCTCGCTTTTCCCCTAACAAAACGTTGTGGCTTGATTCTTACCATCACCATATCGCCCTCTTGAAACTCTTGTAGCCTTCTGTGCACATCTGCTTTTGATTTGTATTGCTCATTGCTCAGTGCTATCTGTCTTCTTATACCTGCATGCAAATCATGTATATGCTAAGCAAAAGATTCGGTTGACTGGGAGGTCCTGGAACTAGACACGACTGGGATAAGGTCTATGGGTGCCCGGGGCTGGTATCCTGAATAGATCTCAAAGGGGGACAAACCAGTGGTACGATTCTTAGAACTATTATATGCAAACTCAACCTGGCTAAGGACTCGATCCCAACTGGTAAGGTGTTTTCCTATGAGGCAACGTAATAAATTCCCTAAGCCCCTATTGACAACCTCGGTCTGGCCATCGGTCTGAGGGTGGAAAGCGGAGGAGAAATGGAGCTTCGTGCCCATCGTCCGCCATAGGATCCACCAAAAATGACTGGTGAACTTAACATCCCTGACACTATGGTGAGGGGCAACCCATGGTACTTGACAATCTCATTAAAGAAAATTCTGGCTACTATGGATGCATCGGAGGTCTTATAGCATGGGATGAAATGGGCCATCTTCGAAAATTAGTCCACAACCACATAAATAGAATCATGGCCTCTTGAAGTTCTTGGTAGACCAAGCACGAAGTCCATGCTAAGGTTCTGCCAAGGGGAATGGGGAACGGGTAGGGGAGTGTACAATCCCGTGTTTTGCTTTTGTTGTTTGGTGGTCTGGCACGTCCTACACTAACTCTCAACTCTAGCAACATCCCTCTTCAGCCCTGGCCAAAAGAATCGGTCCTCGACGAGGGTGATGGTCTTATCTTGACCGAAATGGCCAGCGACTCCCCCAACATGCAATTCCCAGATCAGGAAATCTCGGAGTAAAGTCCTGGGAATGCACAACTTGCTTCCTTTAAAAAAGAAGCCCTCCCTAAGTAGGTAGTCCGAGCGGTTGACCGGGTTGCCTTCACTCAAGGAAGTGAATGGTTCACTAAAATCAAGACAGGTGGGGTATTGGTCCTTGACTTGCTCGAACACTACAACCTCTACACTCATTGCTTGGAGTAGCACACTAGCCCGACTCCTAGCATTGGTGCGAATGAGGAACATGTTCACCCGGCTCAGTGCATCTGCAGCAGTATTCTCGACACCAAGTCTATGCTTGAGTACAAAAGTGTACTCTTGGAGAAACTCAACCCACTTGGCATGCCCCTAATTAAGTTTCTTTTGGGCACTCATATATCTCAGAGCTTGGTGGTCAGAGAATAGCACGAATTCTTGCGGTAAAAGGTAATGTCGCCCAATAGCGCAGTGATTGGACAACCGCATAGAATTCCTTATCATATGTGGAATATTGTTGCCTAGCTTCATTAAGCTTTTCACAAAAATAGGCAATAGGGTGGCCCTCTTGTCCTAGGACACCACCTATCCCAGTACCAGATGCATCACAATTCACTTCAAAGACCTTAGAGACATCTGGGAGGCATAGGATTGGAGCTTCAGTCATAAGCTTTTTAATCTCATTAAAGGCCTTCATAGCACTCTTAGTCCATTGAAACTCCTTCTTTTTCATGCAATCAGTGATAGGAGACATAATGGAACTAAACCGGTAGATGAATCTTCTGTAGAAAGTGGCTAAGCCATGAAAACTTCGTACCTCATGAATGTTAGTTGGCTCAGGCCACTCTACAACCGCTCACTTTCTCAAGGTCAGCAGATACTCCCTGAACTGACACAACAAATCCCAAGAAGATGACTTGATCACTCATGAAGGTGCACTTCTTGAGGTTGACATAGAGTTTCTCTTGTAAGAGCACATGAAAAACCTTCTGTAAGTGATCCAAGTGGGAAGACGGGGTCTTACTATAGATGAGGATGTCATTAAAATAAACCACAAGGAACTTGCCAATGAATGGTTGAAGAATTTGATTCATTATCCTCATAAAGGTGCTAGGTGCATTTGACAAGCCAAAAGGCATGACTAACCACTCAAAGAGGCCATCCTTCTTCTTGAAGGTTGTCTTCCACTCATCTCCAGGCCTAACCCTAATCTAGGTGGTACCCGCTCTTGAGATCAATCTTCGAAAAGATCGAAGAGTTGGCCATCATATCCAACATGTCATCAAGCCTAGGGATAGGGAACCTATACTTGATGGTGATCTTATTGATGGCCCTACTGTCAACACACATACGCCAGGTGCCATCTTTCTTTAGCGTGAGCAAGGCAGGTACAACACACGGGCTAAGGCTTTCCCTAATGAATCCCTTCTGCAATAGTTCATCCACTTGTCGTTTGAGTTCGGCGTGTTCTTTGGGATTCATTCGGTAATGGGGTAAGTTCGGGAGAGAGGATCCTGGAACTAAGTCAATAGCGTGCTGAATGTCACGCATAGGCGGTAACTCATCAGGTAGTTCCTCAGGGAATAATCTCTCGAATTTCCTCAACAAGGGTTGCACTTCTCTAGGAGCCTCAATGAATAAGCGTGACCTATCGGTATTACTCTGTACGGCAACTAGAGCATAAATCACCCCTGACTCGTGACACTCTCCTTCAAATTGTTGATTTAAAATGTTGAGTGTTTTGGTGGGGGTGTGTTTGGATGTACTTTCCTTGTGTTCTGGAACCCTAACTTCCCTAGGGGCACTAGGGGTAAGTCTGATCTTCTTCCCTTTGAACTCAAAGATATAGGTGTTAGACTTTCCATAATTGGTGACATCCCGGTCATATAACTAAGGTCTACCTAGAATGATGTGGGCAACATCCATCTCTAGGACATCACACCACACTCGATCCTCATATCCTGCAAAGTGTAGGGGAACTAAACACCTCAGATTAACGGGAATGGTGGATTGATCAACCCAGGCAACCTTGTAAGGCTTGGGGTGGGGTTCAGGTTTGAGGCCCATTCGAGCAACAGAGCTCTTGGCGACCACATTCATGCTACTCCCGCTGTCTATGGAGACGTGGCAGTTCTTGCCCTGATGACATGTGTAAGTAATGAAAATATTAGTTCGTCGCCAATCATCGCTGCTCTTAGGTTGTGAGACCATGCAACGCACAATGCCGAGCTTGAGGTCACCGGCCTCCTCGGTGTCCTCATTAGATATGGTCCTCATACTCATGGTCCTGAAAACCTCTTGGTCACTTTCTTCAGGGGTCTGCTCTCCTACATAAAGATTCCTATTGGGACACTCTCTGGAGAAGTGACCAAACCCACGACACTTGAAGCACTGTTGTTGCCCACTACTCTTGGGTGCTTCTCCCAAAATTCCTTTACCCTTATTGTCAAATTGCCGCTGTGGTGCAGTAGGGGGTTTTGGGAATCCAGTTGAGCCTTGGGGTGGTTTTCTAAATTGGGACTCCCCAGCTTGAAAGCTCTTCCTCTGAGAATAAGTTCTCATGGAGGATTCCACCTCAAGGGCTATCCTGAAGACCTGTGGAACGTCTCGCACCAGGTGGGGTGACATACGAGACTGAATTTCGGAGTTGAGCCCGGTAAGGAATCTGGATAGTGTCTGCTCAACATCCTCCCGAATATGGCTTCTAATTTTCAATTCATTGAACTTGCTCATGTATTCGGTAATAGTCAACTTCTCTTGCTTCAGGGTATTCATTTCATTCAACAACTGGAGCCTATAAGTGATGGGAAAAAATTCCCTCTTGAGCCGCTCTTGCATTTCTACCCAGGTGGTGATTGGCTCAAGTCCTAGGTGGTCCTCCTGGTACTCTAGGTCTGTCCAGAAGTCCTGGGCAGCTCCAATAAGCTTGAACTTAGCAAATCGGTAGAGGACTTCCTCTAGCATATCGTAGAAATCGAAGTACCTATCCATCTGCTTGATCCAATCCAGAATGATCCTAGCATCAATCTGACCATTGTAGGTAGGGGCATCTACCTTAATCATCCGTCTGACATCAAAGCCCCTATGATGATACTTATAACCCTCATCATCTCCATATTGGATTTGGCGTCTTGGCGGTAGGCCTCGACCCCTACCTTGATCCCTATCACGCCTTAGGCCTTGGAAGTTATCCCCTATCTAGTCATAACCATCAGTCTGGTTATTTTCGTTTACTTCCTCAGGGTTAGGGCCTCTGCCCCTAGGTTCAGTGCCAGTTGTGTTACAGCTTTGCCGTCCATCAAGATTTTGGACACTTGTCTCGAGGGCAGCCAACTTATCAGTAAGGGCTTGGAGATGGACAGCTTGTGTCTCTTGTATGGCTTGAACAACTTTCATGAATTCAGCCAGTTGCTCAGATTGGGTGGAGGTGCTAAGGGGGTCAGACATATCCTGGTATGCTCTACCACTATAAGTGGACATAAGAAGATGGGCAGCCAATGGTACAGTTGCCACCAAAGACTCAAGATCTACTCAGAGTCTCAAATTGAGACAGGTAGTTAGCCCTCTCAATCTTGAGGTCAGAAATCTTCCTCTCAAGTATATGCTTTTGGAGGGAATAGCGTCCAATATTATTTGGTCCCGCCAACTTAAGAAAGAAAAGGGTGTCCTCTAATCTATGGTATCGCTCTCTTAACTTAGACTCGACCACGGACAGATGGTGACGGAGACTAGACCTCAAAAGGTAAGACATGTAAATAAGGGACAACAGTACCTAATTACCCTAAACCCAGACAAAACCTGGCTCTGATACCAAGATGATGTAGGGAGTTCCTAGGTGACTAGGTTTCCTACAAGATTAACTAACTAGGTAGGGTTAACTCAAGGGACTTGGGTAGATAGGACAAAAAGAAACTCAGTAAACAAGATTAAGCATACAAAATAGAATGAGACTAATAAACAAAGTAGCAAAAAGCAATAATAATCTAGGCGGAGAAACACATAAACTCTTACTTAAGCTCAAGTGGGGACATGGGGAAGGGAACATGGCAGAAATTATGTGTTAGGTTTAGCACAAATCAATCAAGACACTAAGCATAATAAGCAATCCGCGCAGTTCTTTGAAATCAGTCAACTAATAAGGTAAAACAGCAGGGATTAATTTCAGGTTTCAGCAGAAAATAGATGGCTCGAAAAATAGAGATTAATTTCAGATTTCAGTGGGGGAGATAATGGGGATAATAGGCAGTCAATGGATGTGGAATAGGGGGTTTTACTTACCTTCTTGCTGTCCCGATTTGAGAAGAAATGGAGAAACCGAAGTCCTCCAAAACAGAGGTACAGTCCACCTTATTTGACGAGGAAAAAGGTCCAGCTTGATGATGTAGTGCTCAGCGGCAACCCAGGTGGGTTTTATTCAATGGAGGTGATCTCCAGTTATTGTGAACAATGGCTGCAATAGTGTAGCAGCAACAGAGAAGACAAAAACAGCAAAAGAGAGAGATGAAAGTCGAGATAAGAGAGAGAGAGGACGAGAGTGAGAAAAGAGAGAGAGACCGAGAATGAGAGGAGATCGTGAGAGGGAGAGAGGGACGTTGGTTTTGCCTTTTTCTTTCAACAACTTTTCATTCATTCAATAAATTCATTCCGTGGCCAATGGTTTTACATAAATAAGAGACTAATTACTAAAAAGAAAAGAATATTGTAGGAATGCTATTTCATAAACAAAGAAATTTTCTAAAAAGAAATCAATAGGATATTTATTTAGTTTCCTAATTGACTTAAAGACTCAAAAAAACAAAATCCTAGGAAATAAAACTACTAACATATCAGATTGGGTGGGCAAAATCCTAGGAAATAAAACTACTAACATATCCGATTTGGTGGGGGCCACACAATCTTGGCAAAGAAAGGAAGGACAGGACTCGATCCAGCGCTGGGAAGGCTGGATCGAGCCTTCCTTTTCTTTTTCTTCCTCCTTCTAATCCTCCAACCACAAAGAAGGTTGGGTCTTCTAATTCCTTCGGTTGTACGTCTTGATGTCCCCATCACCTTCTATTCGGAACCTTGGTTCAAAGCCACAAGCTTCCCATATGGAAATTACAATTTCTTCCTTCTTTCTTCTCTCCTATGAAAAAGCACGCAACATCGAGAAAAATAGTTTTCTCAATATCATCTTGAATATTATCGTAGCTTATTTTTAACTTTCTATAGACATCATCATGAGGAACTTGTTTCAACATCCGATGCATGGTTTTCCATATTTCTTTATCTTTTGTGAAAGATAAATCAGAACCCAAAACCTCCAAGGCTAAGGGCAAGCCTCCCGCAGTGCGTACTATATCAACTGAAAGCTACATATAATCATCAGGAGGCTGAGCCATTGAAAAAACGTGTGAGCTGAAGAGTCGAAGACTTTCTTCGTCATTTAATTCTTTCGCCTCATATATTTTTCTATTATTTTTAATAACTCCACATAAAACGCTCTGATCTCTAGTTGTATGGTTATCTTACTTTCGGGGCCAAACCAATTGAGATCACCGGCCAATGCTTTTAATTGGGTATGATCGCCCACATCATCAAGAATGAGAAGAGTATTTGTTTTTTCAAGATTTTTTTTTATCAAACTAGTTCCTTCTCTAGAACTGGATATTTTAATTTTCTCCCCATAAATCTTTTTCAAAATTATCTTTTGCAAGAAAACCATACCATTGGGTTGTGATGCTCCCTCTCCAATGTTTTCAAGAAAACAACTCTTACTAAAGTTTCTAAAGATGCGATTGTATATGGCTATTGCGATAGCCGTCTTCCCGATGCCACCCAAACCACATATCCCTAGAAATTGAACATTCTTAGAACAGATATTTGAATATAGTAGGGATTAAACAGATTTTACCCGGGATTCCAATCCAACAGGGTGTTTAACACCAATCACGGGGACCATATTCAATCGGATCCAAGCTTGTTGAACAACTGAATTTACCAACTTTGATTGGTCCTTGCAATTAGTTCATCGAAAAAGGGAAGTCACAACTCAAAATTCAATAGGAAGTGAAATTTAAATCGTAAATTAAATAAAATATGAAGAAGTGCTTTTGAGGGGACTGGAACTTACCCATCCTGAAAAACCCATCCACTCTTGTCTCCTACCACTCGCAAAGCTTCCTTCCATCTTCGCAGAGTTTTAGGTGCCTCCTTGCAATGTCTGTGAGGCGAAATCTCAAAACATCCAGTTCGATTCTGAACGTCCGATGTCTTGACCTTGAAGAAAATGGGAAAAATGACTTGTCCATTGGTCCTTTGGCATTCTACCATCTGAGCAACCTCCTTGAGGCACCAACTACTCTCTGTGTATCTCTCAGAGAAGACAGCGATGGAGAGGTCTGAGACTTTTATTGCTTGGAGAAGCTCCCCAATATCTTCTCCTTTCCACAGATCTTTGCTGTCAATGAAAGCATGAATTCCACGAACCCTGAAAGCACTGTAAAGGTGGCCAACGAAGGTATCGAGGGTGCCTTCCCCCTCTAAAGTTGATGAACACATCATAGCTTGTTGATCCAACCCGTGACGCCATGAAGACTAAAGTAGCAGATAGACAGATGCTGCGATTATGGATTTGTTAAGGAGCTCTAATCGTGTGCGAATTGATTGACATTGGGTGAAGAAGATACATGATTATTGGAAAAATGCTTTCCTGCGAAGGAGATGAGAAAAGTGAGTGGAACAGGAAATTCTAAAGTGAACGCGCCAAAATTCGTGTCGTTGTACTGTTGTAGGGGAGAAATAAAAGTAAAAGATCCCATTCTTCTTGAATGCTCTCTCCTTCCCAAAACCACCACTTCTCATCCGACCTCTGTGGGCTTTCCAGGGGCTCGTTTCCAGGCGCATCATATGTCTTTCCAGTACTGTCTCCATTCCTCTCAGGTTCCCCATACCATTTCTAGTACTGCAACCACCTATACTGGCTTTTCTGAACCCCTGATTTCCAGACCTCCCAAGCGGGCAAGGACTATTTCCGATACCATTGACCCTTATGTGGATGTGCTCTTCAATTTCATCAACCAGGCTGCTGACCCTATACAACTTCTATCGGACCTGAATGATCGTTTCAAGGAGAAGAATACCTCCAATGTCGATACCTTGCACCAGGGGACCGAAGATGAAGCCGACCACATCTCTAGTGATCCGGGTAGAGTGCCCAAAGACCAGGTACGCATTATTTGGCTGTTTAATCCCTTCTCAACCTATCTTCTTGTTTTTTTCTGTATTACTCTGTCTCGTCTTTGCTTGGTTCCACTTTGATTCTCGTTATAAGCGCCGGCAGTTTTTTCCTAGGTAGCCACTGTGTATGTTTTTCTTTTATTTATTTCCCTTTATTTGTTTCTTTTTTCGTAGATTTCTATTATGTCCCTGTATCATTTCCAGAATTACTTGCTGTTGAATATTTCTCTGCCATTACTTTGTCTCCCTAGTTTGTATCTCTTTTATTTGCATCTACCCTCTGTGCAAAATTTTTGTGCTGTTCTTTTGTGTTGTTCTTCTTTGTATATTCATCTTTGTGAAATCATGAAGCTTTTCTGTTGGAATGTTGGGCTTTTGTTCCTCCAAGACTCTTTGCCCACTTAATACTTATTTACATAAACAACGTCCTGATATAGCTTTTTTTATGTGAAACTAAAATTAAAGATCACTCTAATTTTCTCTCTCTCCTCATGTTTTTAGCAATCTCAATTCTTCTTTTTTTCATCAATAGTGAAGGATCTCATGGCCCCAAGGGGGGGCCCTTTGGCTCCTCTACTCTAAAAACCTTCCCAACCCCCAACCCTGTACTGGTTCTTTTTTCATCTCGTTCAAATTTGATCCATGCCTTCGCTTCCTAGTTTCTTGGGGAGTGATCTGTCTCTACGCCTCCCCACAGGCTTCTACCTGATTGCAGGGGTGGCACGAGCTTTTCTCTTTCCTCTCTTCTATTTCTTATCATTTTCTCCTGATAGGGGATTTTAATGATATAATCTCTCCTTCCCAGAAATTGGGAGGAACTCCTTTTGCAATAACATCCTCTTCTAAGGCCTTAGCTGACCTTTCTTCTTTCAACCTATCTGAAATTAGTTTACCCTTTAATAGATTCACTTGGACAAACCCCCAAATCTTGTCAAAGAATGTCTTGATAGAGCTTTTGTTAATCCTTTATGGCTTTCTTTGCATCTTTATCCTTCCCTTTTCAAGCTTTCTTCCTTTGCTTCTGATCATAACCCTCTTGTTTTTCTTACTACTGCTCCAATCACTAACACCAAAAAACTCTTTCATTTTCAGCATGCTTGGTTCGCATATCCTCTTTCCATGCCTTTCTATTTTCATAGTTGGAATAATCTAAGTCAAACTGATCTACCCACGAAACTAGCTTGTTTTAGTCGTTCTCCAGAAATGGAACTATGACGTTTTCGGTCATATTTCTCACCTCAAAGATCACCTGTTCACTACCCTACTACAGGTGGAAGATCTCCCCCAACCTATGGATGACCTGACCTCGGTTCTTTCCAACAAGCTTGATTGGATTCTCCAGACTGAGAAGACCTTTTGGAAACAAAAATCTTGCAATGACTTTCTTATCCATGGGGATAGGAACACAAAATTTTTTCATACTGTGACCAATGTTAATCAACATCACCGAAAGATCTCTTTCATCATCATTGAGGATGGAACCCAACTAGAAAAACCTGCTCTCATTGCCAAGGAATTTGCATCCTTTTGGCAGAACATTTTTACTACTTCTAACCCCCTTGACCCAACCTTCATTGAATGTCTGTTCCCCTAGTGCACTGATCTATTGCCACAATTCCAATCCCTTATTTCTATTCCTTCTACTGATAAAACTCGTTCTGCTCTTTTCTCGATTGGGGCCTTTAAAGCCCCTGGGGTTGATGGCTTTCAGGCTGTTTTTTTTTCAAAAATTTTGGCCTTTAGTATCTAACGATGTCATCACCTTTGTCCAGCAATTTTTCACCACTACTTCTCCTCCTCCAGGAACAAACCACACCCTTCTTTGTCTTATTCCCAAAAAAGACAATGCCTCCTTGGTCTCTGACTACCGCCCCATTAGCCTTTGCAATGTGACTTAGAAGATTGTGGCAAAATTTATTGCCACCCGCCTTAAAGCCTTTTTACCGTCTCTAATCTCCCCTTGCCAAGCAGCCTTTGTTCCTAATCGTCAAATATCTGACAATGTTCTCATCGCTTAGGAAATCTTCCATTGTCTCAAACACAAGCAGAAAGGTAAATTAAGCTATGTGGCTATTAAATTAGACATGGCCAAAGCCTACGACCGGGTCGAATGGAATTTTTTATTATCCATTTTTGATTTCTTAGGATGTGGATCCCATTGGCATAACCTTATCAACACTCTTGTCTCCACATCCTCTTTTTCCATCAAGCTTAATGGTAGTGTTTTCCATGTCTTTAATGCCTCTAGAGGTTTGCGTCAAGGATGTCCGCTTAGCCCCTTCTTATTTTATTTGTGGTGGAAGGACTGTCTAAACTTTTAAATAGCCACATGAAGCTAAATTTATTTAAAGGAATCAAAATTTCCAGAAATGCTCCAGAAATTACTCATTTGTTTTTTGCGGATGACACCTTTATTTTTTGTCACGCCACGCATGAGGATTTATCTACCATTAAATGTATTATGGATCTTTTCGCTGACTTGTCTAGTTTGACCATCAACCTTTCAAAAAGTGGACTTACTTTCAGCTCCAATGTTAAGCCGGATGATCGCAAGTCCTTTTGTTGCTCTATTGGCATAAACATTCAATTTACCTTGGTACCAATCTGTTCCACTCTAGATCTATCTGTGCAAATTTTAATAATCTTCTTCGTAGAGTGGAAAATAAGCTTAGTACTTGGAAAGCATCACTTCTCTCTTTTGCTGGACGGCAGGTACTTATTCAGTTGGCTCTTTCATCTATTCCTTCTTATGTAATATCATGTTTCTCTATTTCAAAAACTATTTGTAGGAAACTGGATTCATATATTCCCATTTTTGGACTGGTGACTCACCCACTCATCGTAAGGCCCACCTTATTGGTTGGAAGAAATTGTGTAGGCCTAAGGCTGTTGGGGGCCTTGGCTTTAGAGATTGACATACCCAAAATAAGGCCCTTATCAAACTTGGATGGAGACTACTCAATAATCCACAAAACCTTTGGGTGCATCTTTTACGAGCCAAGTATTTCCATCATAGATTTGTCTTTGATCCCAAAACCCTTAAATCCAGGGGCTTCCCTTGTTGGAATGCCATCACTAGTATTCTCCCTACCCTTAAATCTATGATTTATAGGAAAATAGGGAATGGAAATAATACTTACTTTTGGACGGACCCTTGGATTTTCCAACATCACACTCTAATTTCTATTGCTCAGTACATTGATCACAGTAACTCCACTCAGGCATCACTGGTAAGTCATGTTATGATAGGTAATGGTTGGAACTCTAATCTTTTGCAATCTCTATTGCCTTCTCATATATCACAAATAATTCTTCAACTTTCCATCCATGCCTATGATGATAATTGTGATCAATGGTGGTGCTATCTCTCTAAAAATGGCAGTTCAACAACCAAGACAGCAGCTAGATAGCTTTGCACTCATTCTAGTACTAACACTACTGGATGCTCCTACAAGTGTTCATGCTCATTGCCTTGCTCACATTGGTGGCATTATCTTTAGAAACTTATAATTCACCAAAATTTAAGTTGTTCTTTTGGCGATTGCTACTGCAAGGACTAACTACCAAAGAACACTTGAACAAATGGCTGAATATAGACTCCACTTGTAGTCTATGTCATAACCTGTAGCATGTATTTTTCTCCTGCGAGATTACTCAACGAATATGGGCTTCTGGTCTTCTTTTTTTTTCGACCTTCTAGCCTTCCCTTTACATCTGTTGACCAGCTAATTGTGTATCTTTATAATTCTAGCAACTTGTCTATGTCTGAATTAACCTCTTTATTTATTGTTCTAATTACTACATGTTATTTCTTATGGATGCATAGAAACAAGGTTACTTTAGGGATTGCCTCCCCCTCACTTGGCAGTGTCATCCAACAAGTGCAGCATTGGACTGCATCATTCCAACTCTTGTCAAAAAATCAGCCAATGGAACAGCCAATACATTTCCTACAGACTCAACAACCTACTTCCATAGGGCACCTAATACAATTTTTATAACAGCTGTTTCTGATACATCTTTAAACATTTCTCGTTGGGCACTATCAGTCTCCTCTCATTCTGGTTGCTTACTCTCTCTTACTGATTTTGTCATGATAGGAGAGGGTACTGATGCCGTAGCAATGGGACTGCTAATTGGGCTCTAGGAATTTAACTCAAAGAAGGGGTTTTTGACAAAATCTTAACAGAATTACCTGAGCTCTCTAGCTTAGTCTTTATAGATAATTTTTTGAAGCGGCATTGGCATACTTTTGGTTGGCAACTGACTATGGACAGTCTTTTTTCTAAAACCCAATGTTTTGTTGCCGATTCCCCATATCTTGGAGTTTTGAAATCTTGGGCATACCAAGCACTGAAATGTAAATGTCGTTATGTACATTTTATCTCAAGTAATAGTTTTTTTTTTTCTTGAATAAAAAAAAAAAAAAAGGTGAAATTAGAAAACAGAGATGAGAGCGAGAAGCAAGGTTTTAAAACTTGGTATCCGTCACAATCAAAATGGATATGATATGGATCGGTATCGGTAAAGATTGGTCAAGTATCGGTTAAGGATCGAAAAATCGTACAGTTTTTCCGAATCGGTCATGGTATCGGCTAGGATCGGTAATTTTTTTTTTTAAATCTAAAAAAATCCAGAAAAATGAAAAAACC